>NW_026441863.1:0-153630 GCF_025612915.1 Magallana angulata
CATACTAGGCTGACATGAGTCCAATGTGTCATAAACCCCAATTTCCCATTCATGTGCAATAAACATGTGTAACACTCCCCTCCCCACCCCTCTCTTAAGAGGAGTGGGTGGAGAAAAAAGGGGGGGGGTGAGAGACACTCATTCATGACCATATGTATGCCTAACATGTACTCCTGGCTAAACACTCACAATCACAAATCTAGGGATAAAAAAATGGAACATGGTAACTTACCAGGTGAAGGCACTAGATGTTGACAACTGCGGTAGTTTCAGGGCGTGTGGGTGAGACCGTCTTGTACATCAACCTTACTCAGGTCAAGACCATTTAGGCGAGGGAAAAGACTGCAGAACTCCTCTACGTGGATAGCTGGGAAGCATGGGAGGCAGTATTTGATCCAAATCACTCTGCTGGTCCAGATGCAGAATACCCGAACAATGAAGATCTGCTGAAAAATAAACATTAAGATGACATTAAATTGACATTAAATAGCATCAGGTCATCAATTTGAAAAGAATAGACATTTTTTAATGCATTGCAAATATGATGCTTACAAAAAATAAGAAAAACAAATAAAAAACCTTGTTTACAACATAATTGTTGTCCAAATTCTATTGACAGATGATCAGCAGACCTTAATTGAGCCCATCAATTATGAGTTAAATATGAATTTAAAAATTTAAAAAACAAGCAAAGAACTGCAAAAATGAATTGTTACACATGTAATCAACAATAATATTTTCTAATTTAGAATTCAAACCAATATTTCTTGCTTTTTCTTCTTTCCTGGTCCCTCTAATTTTACTCTTTACACATATACAATACTCCAGTCCCCCTCAATTTTAAATTACAGCCACTCCCATCTTAAAATTTAAATTTAATGAACTAATTTTACTGCAAGTGTATTGAAATGTCAAGTCTGTCCAAATAATCATGAAATATTGACATTTGTTTGACTTTAAAGAAAGAAAACATGAAAAAAATAGGGTCTCTATAGGGAAAAGCCTACCAATTATTTTCCCATAGAACTCCATACAAATGTTATGACCTCTCAGTACTTTACTATAATAGTTTCAGTCAAATCTTTGGTATCATTTGAAACTTCAAGACCTTTCAGGAAATGACAAAAAAATATAGGGTCCCGTGGCGTTTATAGGTCAAATTTGCAGTTGTTTACAACTTACAGCGATCGGCAGTAAATGTCACTCTACATAAAAAATCAACCCCCACCCCTACAATTTTTCCTAGTGTTGCTATATTCTTTAAAATATTCCCCCATTCCATCATTTATTTTAAAAACTAATAATTTTACTACAAAATGAGAATTGTCACATACCTGAATTCAGCCAATCGCCTAACGCCTACCCATTCATTCCTTATTACAACGTTCTATAACTTTTCTCTGATGTAAACATCCGGGGGTTTGGTACTCTCATTCCTATACTTAGAATCTTACCTACCTCAGAATTAGTCCATTTGCTATTTTTTAAAGACTTTAGACCTACCTGAGTTTATGTATGAAATTTGAGTCCCATGAGTCCAATGTCATGGATGTTGTCACTAGCTCAAATGATGACATCATGCTGCAGATGCTGGCGTTACAGGGAGTGAATGACATTCAGACCTCTGAATCTATTTGTATATAATTAGTGCCTGGAATCAATAAAATAGTTTGTTTACTACTTGTTTTTGAGTATTGGTATTATCTATATGATAAAATGTCAAAATTTTATTAATTTCCTAATAAGGGTATATTCTACCCAGGTTTTAAGAAAACCTCCTAAAATTGATGAAATCCTAGTAAATTAATCAAAATATACATGCTTTATACTGACAAATTGGTAAAAAATGTTCATATCATGAACAATCATCCATTATTGATTCTAATAAGCCAAATAATTCTAATCAGGCCCTTCCTGTTGATTGAGCATGTGCGAACAATATCACCACCCCCCAGTGTAATGCAGCTTACAGAACTAGCAGGTGCCCCCTTATCTTTCTTTAAAACACTATTCTAGCAAACGAAAAAGGACATAATTTTGATATAATATTAGAGCTAGGTACCTGGGGTAATGAACAGAACTGTTTAATTGTAAAATTATTGAAAATTAAATCTAGAAAAGGCCAAGTTCTTGCCAATGTCAAAAATCAAGAGGGGTAACTATTCTAGTGTCAAATCACAAAATGCGCCTCCAAGTACAGAGACAGAAGATAGTATGCTGAAAAGTTTACCTTCATTATATAGAAGAATGTCCATCGTGATGAATCAGATGGCTACCGACTGTCCGACAGCATCAATATGGGGCAAAATGACCCCACCGCCCTGCCACTATCATCTTCCAAAGCTGAGGCGGCTGAACAATGGAGATCATCATAAGTGCACGAATGAGGAAAAATCAGAGTTATAAGTTATTCATTGCACAAAACAATGTTAATACATCAAATTTTTTCATATATTCCTTACAAATAAAATATATACATTCTGATTACACACATAAATACAGAATTTAATGATCTGTCAAGGGTGGGGTACTTAAATAAACACTATTACATGTAAATACATGTAATAACATGTAATGCCAAATGTGATTTATGCAGTCATAACATAATTCAAGTAACTCATCAAAAATTACATACAGTCAGTCCAAATAAATAGAATTACATCATGTTGAAATTCTGAATCACTCAGTCAGTTAGTCTAAGGGAAGTAACTCTAAAAACTGCTATCTTGCAATGGACACTGTTGACAGTTTCAAGCAATTTTAACCATGAAAACTTTACAAAATGCCCCTACTAAACTCATAAAACATAATCATTCCAATAACATATACCCCATACTAGGCTGACATGAGTCCAATGTGTCATAACCCCAATTTCCCATTCATGTGCAATAAACATGTGTAACACTCCCCTCCCCACCCCTCTCTTAAGAGGAGTGGGTGGAGAAAAAAAGGGGGGGGGGGTGAGAGACACTCATTCATGACCATATGTATGCCTAACATGTACTCCTGGCTAAACACTCACAATCACAAATCTAGGGATAAAAAAATGAAACATGGTAACTTACCAGGTGAAGGCACTAGATGTTGACAACTGCGGTAGTTTCAGGGCGTGTGGGTGAGACCGTCTTGTACATCAACCTTACTCAGGTCAAGACCATTTAGGCGAGGGAAAAGACTGCAGAACTCCTCTACGTGGATAGCTGGGAAGCATGGGAGGCAGTATTTGATCCAAATCACTCTGCTGGTCCAGATGCAGAATACCCGAACAATGAAGATCTGCTGAAAAATAAACATTAAGATGACATTAAATTGACATTAAATAGCATCAGGTCATCAATTTGAAAAGAATAGACATTTTTTAATGCATTGCAAATATGATGCTTACAAAAAATAAGAAAAACAAATAAAAAACCTTGTTTACAACATAATTGTTGTCCAAATTCTATTGACAGATGATCAGCAGACCTTAATTGAGCCCATCAATTATGAGTTAAATATGAATTTAAAAATTTAAAAAACAAGCAAAGAACTGCAAAAATGAATTGTTACACATGTAATCAACAATAATATTTTCTAATTTAGAATCCAAACCAATATTTCTTGCTTTTTCTTCTTTCCTGGTCCCTCTAATTTTACTCTTTACACATATACAATACTCCAGTCCCCCTCAATTTTAAATTACAGCCACTCCCATCTTAAAATTTAAATTTAATGAACTAATTTTACTGCAAGTGTATTGAAATGTCAAGTCTGTCCAAATAATCATGAAATATTGACATTTGTTTGACTTTAAAGAAAGAAAACATGAAAAAAATAGGGTCTCTATAGGGAAAAGCCTACCAATTATTTTCCCATAGAACTCCATACAAATGTTATGACCTCTCAGTACTTTACTATAATAGTTTCAGTCAAATCTTTGGTATCATTTGAAACTTCAAGACCTTTCAGGAAATGACAAAAAAATATAGGGTCCCGTGGCGTTTATAGGTCAAATTTGCAGTTGTTTACAACTTACAGCGATCGGCAGTAAATGTCACTCTACATAAAAAATCAACCCCCACCCCTACAATTTTTCCTAGTGTTGCTATATTCTTTAAAATATTCCCCCATTCCATCATTTATTTTAAAAACTAATAATTTTACTACAAAATGAGAATTGTCACATACCTGAATTCAGCCAATCGCCTAACGCCTACCCATTCATTCCTTATTACAACGTTCTATAACTTTTCTCTGATGTAAACATCCGGGGGTTTGGTACTCTCATTCCTATACTTAGAATCTTACCTACCTCAGAATTAGTCCATTTGCTATTTTTTAAAGACTTTAGACCTACCTGAGTTTATGTATGAAATTTGAGTCCCATGAGTCCAATGTCATGGATGTTGTCACTAGCTCAAATGATGACATCATGCTGCAGATGCTGGCGTTACAGGGAGTGAATGACATTCAGACCTCTGAATCTATTTGTATATAATTAGTGCCTGGAATCAATAAAATAGTTTGTTTACTACTTGTTTTTGAGTATTGGTATTATCTATATGATAAAATGTCAAAATTTTATTAATTTCCTAATAAGGGTATATTCTACCCAGGTTTTAAGAAAACCTCCTAAAATTGATGAAATCCTAGTAAATTAATCAAAATATACATGCTTTATACTGACAAATTGGTAAAAAATGTTCATATCATGAACAATCATCCATTATTGATTCTAATAAGCCAAATAATTCTAATCAGGCCCTTCCTGTTGATTGAGCATGTGCGAACAATATCACCACCCCCCAGTGTAATGCAGCTTACAGAACTAGCAGGTGCCCCCTTATCTTTCTTTAAAACACTATTCTAGCAAACGAAAAAGGACATAATTTTGATATAATATTAGAGCTAGGTACCTGGGGTAATGAACAGAACTGTTTAATTGTAAAATTATTGAAAATTAAATCTAGAAAAGGCCAAGTTCTTGCCAATGTCAAAAATCAAGAGGGGTAACTATTCTAGTGTCAAATCACAAAATGCGCCTCCAAGTACAGAGACAGAAGATAGTATGCTGAAAAGTTTACCTTCATTATATAGAAGAATGTCCATCGTGATGAATCAGATGGCTACCGACTGTCCGACAGCATCAATATGGGGCAAAATGACCCCACCGCCCTGCCACTATCATCTTCCAAAGCTGAGGCGGCTGAACAATGGAGATCATCATAAGTGCACGAATGAGGAAAAATCAGAGTTATAAGTTATTCATTGCACAAAACAATGTTAATACATCAAATTTTTTCATATATTCCTTACAAATAAAATATATACATTCTGATTACACACATAAATACAGAATTTAATGATCTGTCAAGGGTGGGGTACTTAAATAAACACTATTACATGTAAATACATGTAATAACATGTAATGCCAAATGTGATTTATGCAGTCATAACATAATTCAAGTAACTCATCAAAAATTACATACAGTCAGTCCAAATAAATAGAATTACATCATGTTGAAATTCTGAATCACTCAGTCAGTTAGTCTAAGGGAAGTAACTCTAAAAACTGCTATCTTGCAATGGACACTGTTGACAGTTTCAAGCAATTTTAACCATGAAAACTTTACAAAATGCCCCTACTAAACTCATAAAACATAATCATTCCAATAACATATACCCCATACTAGGCTGACATGAGTCCAATGTGTCATAACCCCAATTTCCCATTCATGTGCAATAAACATGTGTAACACTCCCCTCCCCACCCCTCTCTTAAGAGGAGTGGGTGGAGAAAAAAAGGGGGGGGGGGGTGAGAGACACTCATTCATGACCATATGTATGCCTAACATGTACTCCTGGCTAAACACTCACAATCACAAATCTAGGGATAAAAAAATGGAACATGGTAACTTACCAGGTGAAGGCACTAGATGTTGACAACTGCGGTAGTTTCAGGGCGTGTGGGTGAGACCGTCTTGTACATCAACCTTACTCAGGTCAAGACCATTTAGGCGAGGGAAAAGACTGCAGAACTCCTCTACGTGGATAGCTGGGAAGCATGGGAGGCAGTATTTGATCCAAATCACTCTGCTGGTCCAGATGCAGAATACCCGAACAATGAAGATCTGCTGAAAAATAAACATTAAGATGACATTAAATTGACATTAAATAGCATCAGGTCATCAATTTGAAAAGAATAGACATTTTTTAATGCATTGCAAATATGATGCTTACAAAAAATAAGAAAAACAAATAAAAAACCTTGTTTACAACATAATTGTTGTCCAAATTCTATTGACAGATGATCAGCAGACCTTAATTGAGCCCATCAATTATGAGTTAAATATGAATTTAAAAATTTAAAAAACAAGCAAAGAACTGCAAAAATGAATTGTTACACATGTAATCAACAATAATATTTTCTAATTTAGAATTCAAACCAATATTTCTTGCTTTTTCTTCTTTCCTGGTCCCTCTAATTTTACTCTTTACACATATACAATACTCCAGTCCCCCTCAATTTTAAATTACAGCCACTCCCATCTTAAAATTTAAATTTAATGAACTAATTTTACTGCAAGTGTATTGAAATGTCAAGTCTGTCCAAATAATCATGAAATATTGACATTTGTTTGACTTTAAAGAAAGAAAACATGAAAAAAATAGGGTCTCTATAGGGAAAAGCCTACCAATTATTTTCCCATAGAACTCCATACAAATGTTATGACCTCTCAGTACTTTACTATAATAGTTTCAGTCAAATCTTTGGTATCATTTGAAACTTCAAGACCTTTCAGGAAATGACAAAAAAATATAGGGTCCCGTGGCGTTTATAGGTCAAATTTGCAGTTGTTTACAACTTACAGCGATCGGCAGTAAATGTCACTCTACATAAAAAATCAACCCCCACCCCTACAATTTTTCCTAGTGTTGCTATATTCTTTAAAATATTCCCCCATTCCATCATTTATTTTAAAAACTAATAATTTTACTACAAAATGAGAATTGTCACATACCTGAATTCAGCCAATCGCCTAACGCCTACCCATTCATTCCTTATTACAACGTTCTATAACTTTTCTCTGATGTAAACATCCGGGGGTTTGGTACTCTCATTCCTATACTTAGAATCTTACCTACCTCAGAATTAGTCCATTTGCTATTTTTTAAAGACTTTAGACCTACCTGAGTTTATGTATGAAATTTGAGTCCCATGAGTCCAATGTCATGGATGTTGTCACTAGCTCAATTGATGACATCATGCTGCAGATGCTGGCGTTACAGGGAGTGAATGACATTCAGACCTCTGAATCTATTTGTATATAATTAGTGCCTGGAATCAATAAAATAGTTTGTTTACTACTTGTTTTTGAGTATTGGTATTATCTATATGATAAAATGTCAAAATTTTATTAATTTCCTAATAAGGGTATATTCTACCCAGGTTTTAAGAAAACCTCCTAAAATTGATGAAATCCTAGTAAATTAATCAAAATATACATGCTTTATACTGACAAATTGGTAAAAAATGTTCATATCATGAACAATCATCCATTATTGATTCTAATAAGCCAAATAATTCTAATCAGGCCCTTCCTGTTGATTGAGCATGTGCGAACAATATCACCACCCCCCAGTGTAATGCAGCTTACAGAACTAGCAGGTGCCCCCTTATCTTTCTTTAAAACACTATTCTAGCAAACGAAAAAGGACATAATTTTGATATAATATTAGAGCTAGGTACCTGGGGTAATGAACAGAACTGTTTAATTGTAAAATTATTGAAAATTAAATCTAGAAAAGGCCAAGTTCTTGCCAATGTCAAAAATCAAGAGGGGTAACTATTCTAGTGTCAAATCACAAAATGCGCCTCCAAGTACAGAGACAGAAGATAGTATGCTGAAAAGTTTACCTTCATTATATAGAAGAATGTCCATCGTGATGAATCAGATGGCTACCGACTGTCCGACAGCATCAATATGGGGCAAAATGACCCCACCGCCCTGCCACTATCATCTTCCAAAGCTGAGGCGGCTGAACAATGGAGATCATCATAAGTGCACGAATGAGGAAAAATCAGAGTTATAAGTTATTCATTGCACAAAACAATGTTAATACATCAAATTTTTTCATATATTCCTTACAAATAAAATATATACATTCTGATTACACACATAAATACAGAATTTAATGATCTGTCAAGGGTGGGGTACTTAAATAAACACTATTACATGTAAATACATGTAATAACATGTAATGCCAAATGTGATTTATGCAGTCATAACATAATTCAAGTAACTCATCAAAAATTACATACAGTCAGTCCAAATAAATAGAATTACATCATGTTGAAATTCTGAATCACTCAGTCAGTTAGTCTAAGGGAAGTAACTCTAAAAACTGCTATCTTGCAATGGACACTGTTGACAGTTTCAAGCAATTTTAACCATGAAAACTTTACAAAATGCCCCTACTAAACTCATAAAACATAATCATTCCAATAACATATACCCCATACTAGGCTGACATGAGTCCAATGTGTCATAACCCCAATTTCCCATTCATGTGCAATAAACATGTGTAACACTCCCCTCCCCACCCCTCTCTTAAGAGGAGTGGGTGGAGAAAAAAAGGGGGGGGGGTGAGAGACACTCATTCATGACCATATGTATGCCTAACATGTACTCCTGGCTAAACACTCACAATCACAAATCTAGGGATAAAAAAATGGAACATGGTAACTTACCAGGTGAAGGCACTAGATGTTGACAACTGCGGTAGTTTCAGGGCGTGTGGGTGAGACCGTCTTGTACATCAACCTTACTCAGGTCAAGACCATTTAGGCGAGGGAAAAGACTGCAGAACTCCTCTACGTGGATAGCTGGGAAGCATGGGAGGCAGTATTTGATCCAAATCACTCTGCTGGTCCAGATGCAGAATACCCGAACAATGAAGATCTGCTGAAAAATAAACATTAAGATGACATTAAATTGACATTAAATAGCATCAGGTCATCAATTTGAAAAGAATAGACATTTTTTAATGCATTGCAAATATGATGCTTACAAAAAATAAGAAAAACAAATAAAAAACCTTGTTTACAACATAATTGTTGTCCAAATTCTATTGACAGATGATCAGCAGACCTTAATTGAGCCCATCAATTATGAGTTAAATATGAATTTAAAAATTTAAAAAACAAGCAAAGAACTGCAAAAATGAATTGTTACACATGTAATCAACAATAATATTTTCTAATTTAGAATTCAAACCAATATTTCTTGCTTTTTCTTCTTTCCTGGTCCCTCTAATTTTACTCTTTACACATATACAATACTCCAGTCCCCCTCAATTTTAAATTACAGCCACTCCCATCTTAAAATTTAAATTTAATGAACTAATTTTACTGCAAGTGTATTGAAATGTCAAGTCTGTCCAAATAATCATGAAATATTGACATTTGTTTGACTTTAAAGAAAGAAAACATGAAAAAAATAGGGTCTCTATAGGGAAAAGCCTACCAATTATTTTCCCATAGAACTCCATACAAATGTTATGACCTCTCAGTACTTTACTATAATAGTTTCAGTCAAATCTTTGGTATCATTTGAAACTTCAAGACCTTTCAGGAAATGACAAAAAAATATAGGGTCCCGTGGCGTTTATAGGTCAAATTTGCAGTTGTTTACAACTTACAGCGATCGGCAGTAAATGTCACTCTACATAAAAAATCAACCCCCACCCCTACAATTTTTCCTAGTGTTGCTATATTCTTTAAAATATTCCCCCATTCCATCATTTATTTTAAAAACTAATAATTTTACTACAAAATGAGAATTGTCACATACCTGAATTCAGCCAATCGCCTAACGCCTACCCATTCATTCCTTATTACAACGTTCTATAACTTTTCTCTGATGTAAACATCCGGGGGTTTGGTACTCTCATTCCTATACTTAGAATCTTACCTACCTCAGAATTAGTCCATTTGCTATTTTTTAAAGACTTTAGACCTACCTGAGTTTATGTATGAAATTTGAGTCCCATGAGTCCAATGTCATGGATGTTGTCACTAGCTCAAATGATGACATCATGCTGCAGATGCTGGCGTTACAGGGAGTGAATGACATTCAGACCTCTGAATCTATTTGTATATAATTAGTGCCTGGAATCAATAAAATAGTTTGTTTACTACTTGTTTTTGAGTATTGGTATTATCTATATGATAAAATGTCAAAATTTTATTAATTTCCTAATAAGGGTATATTCTACCCAGGTTTTAAGAAAACCTCCTAAAATTGATGAAATCCTAGTAAATTAATCAAAATATACATGCTTTATACTGACAAATTGGTAAAAAATGTTCATATCATGAACAATCATCCATTATTGATTCTAATAAGCCAAATAATTCTAATCAGGCCCTTCCTGTTGATTGAGCATGTGCGAACAATATCACCACCCCCCAGTGTAATGCAGCTTACAGAACTAGCAGGTGCCCCCTTATCTTTCTTTAAAACACTATTCTAGCAAACGAAAAAGGACATAATTTTGATATAATATTAGAGCTAGGTACCTGGGGTAATGAACAGAACTGTTTAATTGTAAAATTATTGAAAATTAAATCTAGAAAAGGCCAAGTTCTTGCCAATGTCAAAAATCAAGAGGGGTAACTATTCTAGTGTCAAATCACAAAATGCGCCTCCAAGTACAGAGACAGAAGATAGTATGCTGAAAAGTTTACCTTCATTATATAGAAGAATGTCCATCGTGATGAATCAGATGGCTACCGACTGTCCGACAGCATCAATATGGGGCAAAATGACCCCACCGCCCTGCCACTATCATCTTCCAAAGCTGAGGCGGCTGAACAATGGAGATCATCATAAGTGCACGAATGAGGAAAAATCAGAGTTATAAGTTATTCATTGCACAAAACAATGTTAATACATCAAATTTTTTCATATATTCCTTACAAATAAAATATATACATTCTGATTACACACATAAATACAGAATTTAATGATCTGTCAAGGGTGGGGTACTTAAATAAACACTATTACATGTAAATACATGTAATAACATGTAATGCCAAATGTGATTTATGCAGTCATAACATAATTCAAGTAACTCATCAAAAATTACATACAGTCAGTCCAAATAAATAGAATTACATCATGTTGAAATTCTGAATCACTCAGTCAGTTAGTCTAAGGGAAGTAACTCTAAAAACTGCTATCTTGCAATGGACACTGTTGACAGTTTCAAGCAATTTTAACCATGAAAACTTTACAAAATGCCCCTACTAAACTCATAAAACATAATCATTCCAATAACATATACCCCATACTAGGCTGACATGAGTCCAATGTGTCATAACCCCAATTTCCCATTCATGTGCAATAAACATGTGTAACACTCCCCTCCCCACCCCTCTCTTAAGAGGAGTGGGTGGAGAAAAAAAGGGGGGGGGGTGAGAGACACTCATTCATGACCATATGTATGCCTAACATGTACTCCTGGCTAAACACTCACAATCACAAATCTAGGGATAAAAAAATGAAACATGGTAACTTACCAGGTGAAGGCACTAGATGTTGACAACTGCGGTAGTTTCAGGGCGTGTGGGTGAGACCGTCTTGTACATCAACCTTACTCAGGTCAAGACCATTTAGGCGAGGGAAAAGACTGCAGAACTCCTCTACGTGGATAGCTGGGAAGCATGGGAGGCAGTATTTGATCCAAATCACTCTGCTGGTCCAGATGCAGAATACCCGAACAATGAAGATCTGCTGAAAAATAAACATTAAGATGACATTAAATTGACATTAAATAGCATCAGGTCATCAATTTGAAAAGAATAGACATTTTTTAATGCATTGCAAATATGATGCTTACAAAAAATAAGAAAAACAAATAAAAAACCTTGTTTACAACATAATTGTTGTCCAAATTCTATTGACAGATGATCAGCAGACCTTAATTGAGCCCATCAATTATGAGTTAAATATGAATTTAAAAATTTAAAAAACAAGCAAAGAACTGCAAAAATGAATTGTTACACATGTAATCAACAATAATATTTTCTAATTTAGAATCCAAACCAATATTTCTTGCTTTTTCTTCTTTCCTGGTCCCTCTAATTTTACTCTTTACACATATACAATACTCCAGTCCCCCTCAATTTTAAATTACAGCCACTCCCATCTTAAAATTTAAATTTAATGAACTAATTTTACTGCAAGTGTATTGAAATGTCAAGTCTGTCCAAATAATCATGAAATATTGACATTTGTTTGACTTTAAAGAAAGAAAACATGAAAAAAATAGGGTCTCTATAGGGAAAAGCCTACCAATTATTTTCCCATAGAACTCCATACAAATGTTATGACCTCTCAGTACTTTACTATAATAGTTTCAGTCAAATCTTTGGTATCATTTGAAACTTCAAGACCTTTCAGGAAATGACAAAAAAATATAGGGTCCCGTGGCGTTTATAGGTCAAATTTGCAGTTGTTTACAACTTACAGCGATCGGCAGTAAATGTCACTCTACATAAAAAATCAACCCCCACCCCTACAATTTTTCCTAGTGTTGCTATATTCTTTAAAATATTCCCCCATTCCATCATTTATTTTAAAAACTAATAATTTTACTACAAAATGAGAATTGTCACATACCTGAATTCAGCCAATCGCCTAACGCCTACCCATTCATTCCTTATTACAACGTTCTATAACTTTTCTCTGATGTAAACATCCGGGGGTTTGGTACTCTCATTCCTATACTTAGAATCTTACCTACCTCAGAATTAGTCCATTTGCTATTTTTTAAAGACTTTAGACCTACCTGAGTTTATGTATGAAATTTGAGTCCCATGAGTCCAATGTCATGGATGTTGTCACTAGCTCAAATGATGACATCATGCTGCAGATGCTGGCGTTACAGGGAGTGAATGACATTCAGACCTCTGAATCTATTTGTATATAATTAGTGCCTGGAATCAATAAAATAGTTTGTTTACTACTTGTTTTTGAGTATTGGTATTATCTATATGATAAAATGTCAAAATTTTATTAATTTCCTAATAAGGGTATATTCTACCCAGGTTTTAAGAAAACCTCCTAAAATTGATGAAATCCTAGTAAATTAATCAAAATATACATGCTTTATACTGACAAATTGGTAAAAAATGTTCATATCATGAACAATCATCCATTATTGATTCTAATAAGCCAAATAATTCTAATCAGGCCCTTCCTGTTGATTGAGCATGTGCGAACAATATCACCACCCCCCAGTGTAATGCAGCTTACAGAACTAGCAGGTGCCCCCTTATCTTTCTTTAAAACACTATTCTAGCAAACGAAAAAGGACATAATTTTGATATAATATTAGAGCTAGGTACCTGGGGTAATGAACAGAACTGTTTAATTGTAAAATTATTGAAAATTAAATCTAGAAAAGGCCAAGTTCTTGCCAATGTCAAAAATCAAGAGGGGTAACTATTCTAGTGTCAAATCACAAAATGCGCCTCCAAGTACAGAGACAGAAGATAGTATGCTGAAAAGTTTACCTTCATTATATAGAAGAATGTCCATCGTGATGAATCAGATGGCTACCGACTGTCCGACAGCATCAATATGGGGCAAAATGACCCCACCGCCCTGCCACTATCATCTTCCAAAGCTGAGGCGGCTGAACAATGGAGATCATCATAAGTGCACGAATGAGGAAAAATCAGAGTTATAAGTTATTCATTGCACAAAACAATGTTAATACATCAAATTTTTTCATATATTCCTTACAAATAAAATATATACATTCTGATTACACACATAAATACAGAATTTAATGATCTGTCAAGGGTGGGGTACTTAAATAAACACTATTACATGTAAATACATGTAATAACATGTAATGCCAAATGTGATTTATGCAGTCATAACATAATTCAAGTAACTCATCAAAAATTACATACAGTCAGTCCAAATAAATAGAATTACATCATGTTGAAATTCTGAATCACTCAGTCAGTTAGTCTAAGGGAAGTAACTCTAAAAACTGCTATCTTGCAATGGACACTGTTGACAGTTTCAAGCAATTTTAACCATGAAAACTTTACAAAATGCCCCTACTAAACTCATAAAACATAATCATTCCAATAACATATACCCCATACTAGGCTGACATGAGTCCAATGTGTCATAACCCCAATTTCCCATTCATGTGCAATAAACATGTGTAACACTCCCCTCCCCACCCCTCTCTTAAGAGGAGTGGGTGGAGAAAAAAAGGGGGGGGGGGGTGAGAGACACTCATTCATGACCATATGTATGCCTAACATGTACTCCTGGCTAAACACTCACAATCACAAATCTAGGGATAAAAAAATGGAACATGGTAACTTACCAGGTGAAGGCACTAGATGTTGACAACTGCGGTAGTTTCAGGGCGTGTGGGTGAGACCGTCTTGTACATCAACCTTACTCAGGTCAAGACCATTTAGGCGAGGGAAAAGACTGCAGAACTCCTCTACGTGGATAGCTGGGAAGCATGGGAGGCAGTATTTGATCCAAATCACTCTGCTGGTCCAGATGCAGAATACCCGAACAATGAAGATCTGCTGAAAAATAAACATTAAGATGACATTAAATTGACATTAAATAGCATCAGGTCATCAATTTGAAAAGAATAGACATTTTTTAATGCATTGCAAATATGATGCTTACAAAAAATAAGAAAAACAAATAAAAAACCTTGTTTACAACATAATTGTTGTCCAAATTCTATTGACAGATGATCAGCAGACCTTAATTGAGCCCATCAATTATGAGTTAAATATGAATTTAAAAATTTAAAAAACAAGCAAAGAACTGCAAAAATGAATTGTTACACATGTAATCAACAATAATATTTTCTAATTTAGAATTCAAACCAATATTTCTTGCTTTTTCTTCTTTCCTGGTCCCTCTAATTTTACTCTTTACACATATACAATACTCCAGTCCCCCTCAATTTTAAATTACAGCCACTCCCATCTTAAAATTTAAATTTAATGAACTAATTTTACTGCAAGTGTATTGAAATGTCAAGTCTGTCCAAATAATCATGAAATATTGACATTTGTTTGACTTTAAAGAAAGAAAACATGAAAAAAATAGGGTCTCTATAGGGAAAAGCCTACCAATTATTTTCCCATAGAACTCCATACAAATGTTATGACCTCTCAGTACTTTACTATAATAGTTTCAGTCAAATCTTTGGTATCATTTGAAACTTCAAGACCTTTCAGGAAATGACAAAAAAATATAGGGTCCCGTGGCGTTTATAGGTCAAATTTGCAGTTGTTTACAACTTACAGCGATCGGCAGTAAATGTCACTCTACATAAAAAATCAACCCCCACCCCTACAATTTTTCCTAGTGTTGCTATATTCTTTAAAATATTCCCCCATTCCATCATTTATTTTAAAAACTAATAATTTTACTACAAAATGAGAATTGTCACATACCTGAATTCAGCCAATCGCCTAACGCCTACCCATTCATTCCTTATTACAACGTTCTATAACTTTTCTCTGATGTAAACATCCGGGGGTTTGGTACTCTCATTCCTATACTTAGAATCTTACCTACCTCAGAATTAGTCCATTTGCTATTTTTTAAAGACTTTAGACCTACCTGAGTTTATGTATGAAATTTGAGTCCCATGAGTCCAATGTCATGGATGTTGTCACTAGCTCAAATGATGACATCATGCTGCAGATGCTGGCGTTACAGGGAGTGAATGACATTCAGACCTCTGAATCTATTTGTATATAATTAGTGCCTGGAATCAATAAAATAGTTTGTTTACTACTTGTTTTTGAGTATTGGTATTATCTATATGATAAAATGTCAAAATTTTATTAATTTCCTAATAAGGGTATATTCTACCCAGGTTTTAAGAAAACCTCCTAAAATTGATGAAATCCTAGTAAATTAATCAAAATATACATGCTTTATACTGACAAATTGGTAAAAAATGTTCATATCATGAACAATCATCCATTATTGATTCTAATAAGCCAAATAATTCTAATCAGGCCCTTCCTGTTGATTGAGCATGTGCGAACAATATCACCACCCCCCAGTGTAATGCAGCTTACAGAACTAGCAGGTGCCCCCTTATCTTTCTTTAAAACACTATTCTAGCAAACGAAAAAGGACATAATTTTGATATAATATTAGAGCTAGGTACCTGGGGTAATGAACAGAACTGTTTAATTGTAAAATTATTGAAAATTAAATCTAGAAAAGGCCAAGTTCTTGCCAATGTCAAAAATCAAGAGGGGTAACTATTCTAGTGTCAAATCACAAAATGCGCCTCCAAGTACAGAGACAGAAGATAGTATGCTGAAAAGTTTACCTTCATTATATAGAAGAATGTCCATCGTGATGAATCAGATGGCTACCGACTGTCCGACAGCATCAATATGGGGCAAAATGACCCCACCGCCCTGCCACTATCATCTTCCAAAGCTGAGGCGGCTGAACAATGGAGATCATCATAAGTGCACGAATGAGGAAAAATCAGAGTTATAAGTTATTCATTGCACAAAACAATGTTAATACATCAAATTTTTTCATATATTCCTTACAAATAAAATATATACATTCTGATTACACACATAAATACAGAATTTAATGATCTGTCAAGGGTGGGGTACTTAAATAAACACTATTACATGTAAATACATGTAATAACATGTAATGCCAAATGTGATTTATGCAGTCATAACATAATTCAAGTAACTCATCAAAAATTACATACAGTCAGTCCAAATAAATAGAATTACATCATGTTGAAATTCTGAATCACTCAGTCAGTTAGTCTAAGGGAAGTAACTCTAAAAACTGCTATCTTGCAATGGACACTGTTGACAGTTTCAAGCAATTTTAACCATGAAAACTTTACAAAATGCCCCTACTAAACTCATAAAACATAATCATTCCAATAACATATACCCCATACTAGGCTGACATGAGTCCAATGTGTCATAACCCCAATTTCCCATTCATGTGCAATAAACATGTGTAACACTCCCCTCCCCACCCCTCTCTTAAGAGGAGTGGGTGGAGAAAAAAAGGGGGGGGGGTGAGAGACACTCATTCATGACCATATGTATGCCTAACATGTACTCCTGGCTAAACACTCACAATCACAAATCTAGGGATAAAAAAATGAAACATGGTAACTTACCAGGTGAAGGCACTAGATGTTGACAACTGCGGTAGTTTCAGGGCGTGTGGGTGAGACCGTCTTGTACATCAACCTTACTCAGGTCAAGACCATTTAGGCGAGGGAAAAGACTGCAGAACTCCTCTACGTGGATAGCTGGGAAGCATGGGAGGCAGTATTTGATCCAAATCACTCTGCTGGTCCAGATGCAGAATACCCGAACAATGAAGATCTGCTGAAAAATAAACATTAAGATGACATTAAATTGACATTAAATAGCATCAGGTCATCAATTTGAAAAGAATATACATTTTTTAATGCATTGCAAATATGATGCTTACAAAAAATAAGAAAAACAAATAAAAAACCTTGTTTACAACATAATTGTTGTCCAAATTCTATTGACAGATGATCAGCAGACCTTAATTGAGCCCATCAATTATGAGTTAAATATGAATTTAAAAATTTAAAAAACAAGCAAAGAACTGCAAAAATGAATTGTTACACATGTAATCAACAATAATATTTTCTAATTTAGAATTCAAACCAATATTTCTTGCTTTTTCTTCTTTCCTGGTCCCTCTAATTTTACTCTTTACACATATACAATACTCCAGTCCCCCTCAATTTTAAATTACAGCCACTCCCATCTTAAAATTTAAATTTAATGAACTAATTTTACTGCAAGTGTATTGAAATGTCAAGTCTGTCCAAATAATCATGAAATATTGACATTTGTTTGACTTTAAAGAAAGAAAACATGAAAAAAATAGGGTCTCTATAGGGAAAAGCCTACCAATTATTTTCCCATAGAACTCCATACAAATGTTATGACCTCTCAGTACTTTACTATAATAGTTTCAGTCAAATCTTTGGTATCATTTGAAACTTCAAGACCTTTCAGGAAATGACAAAAAAATATAGGGTCCCGTGGCGTTTATAGGTCAAATTTGCAGTTGTTTACAACTTACAGCGATCGGCAGTAAATGTCACTCTACATAAAAAATCAACCCCCACCCCTACAATTTTTCCTAGTGTTGCTATATTCTTTAAAATATTCCCCCATTCCATCATTTATTTTAAAAACTAATAATTTTACTACAAAATGAGAATTGTCACATACCTGAATTCAGCCAATCGCCTAACGCCTACCCATTCATTCCTTATTACAACGTTCTATAACTTTTCTCTGATGTAAACATCCGGGGGTTTGGTACTCTCATTCCTATACTTAGAATCTTACCTACCTCAGAATTAGTCCATTTGCTATTTTTTAAAGACTTTAGACCTACCTGAGTTTATGTATGAAATTTGAGTCCCATGAGTCCAATGTCATGGATGTTGTCACTAGCTCAATTGATGACATCATGCTGCAGATGCTGGCGTTACAGGGAGTGAATGACATTCAGACCTCTGAATCTATTTGTATATAATTAGTGCCTGGAATCAATAAAATAGTTTGTTTACTACTTGTTTTTGAGTATTGGTATTATCTATATGATAAAATGTCAAAATTTTATTAATTTCCTAATAAGGGTATATTCTACCCAGGTTTTAAGAAAACCTCCTAAAATTGATGAAATCCTAGTAAATTAATCAAAATATACATGCTTTATACTGACAAATTGGTAAAAAATGTTCATATCATGAACAATCATCCATTATTGATTCTAATAAGCCAAATAATTCTAATCAGGCCCTTCCTGTTGATTGAGCATGTGCGAACAATATCACCACCCCCCAGTGTAATGCAGCTTACAGAACTAGCAGGTGCCCCCTTATCTTTCTTTAAAACACTATTCTAGCAAACGAAAAAGGACATAATTTTGATATAATATTAGAGCTAGGTACCTGGGGTAATGAACAGAACTGTTTAATTGTAAAATTATTGAAAATTAAATCTAGAAAAGGCCAAGTTCTTGCCAATGTCAAAAATCAAGAGGGGTAACTATTCTAGTGTCAAATCACAAAATGCGCCTCCAAGTACAGAGACAGAAGATAGTATGCTGAAAAGTTTACCTTCATTATATAGAAGAATGTCCATCGTGATGAATCAGATGGCTACCGACTGTCCGACAGCATCAATATGGGGCAAAATGACCCCACCGCCCTGCCACTATCATCTTCCAAAGCTGAGGCGGCTGAACAATGGAGATCATCATAAGTGCACGAATGAGGAAAAATCAGAGTTATAAGTTATTCATTGCACAAAACAATGTTAATACATCAAATTTTTTCATATATTCCTTACAAATAAAATATATACATTCTGATTACACACATAAATACAGAATTTAATGATCTGTCAAGGGTGGGGTACTTAAATAAACACTATTACATGTAAATACATGTAATAACATGTAATGCCAAATGTGATTTATGCAGTCATAACATAATTCAAGTAACTCATCAAAAATTACATACAGTCAGTCCAAATAAATAGAATTACATCATGTTGAAATTCTGAATCACTCAGTCAGTTAGTCTAAGGGAAGTAACTCTAAAAACTGCTATCTTGCAATGGACACTGTTGACAGTTTCAAGCAATTTTAACCATGAAAACTTTACAAAATGCCCCTACTAAACTCATAAAACATAATCATTCCAATAACATATACCCCATACTAGGCTGACATGAGTCCAATGTGTCATAACCCCAATTTCCCATTCATGTGCAATAAACATGTGTAACACTCCCCTCCCCACCCCTCTCTTAAGAGGAGTGGGTGGAGAAAAAAAGGGGGGGGGGTGAGAGACACTCATTCATGACCATATGTATGCCTAACATGTACTCCTGGCTAAACACTCACAATCACAAATCTAGGGATAAAAAAATGAAACATGGTAACTTACCAGGTGAAGGCACTAGATGTTGACAACTGCGGTAGTTTCAGGGCGTGTGGGTGAGACCGTCTTGTACATCAACCTTACTCAGGTCAAGACCATTTAGGCGAGGGAAAAGACTGCAGAACTCCTCTACGTGGATAGCTGGGAAGCATGGGAGGCAGTATTTGATCCAAATCACTCTGCTGGTCCAGATGCAGAATACCCGAACAATGAAGATCTGCTGAAAAATAAACATTAAGATGACATTAAATTGACATTAAATAGCATCAGGTCATCAATTTGAAAAGAATAGACATTTTTTAATGCATTGCAAATATGATGCTTACAAAAAATAAGAAAAACAAATAAAAAACCTTGTTTACAACATAATTGTTGTCCAAATTCTATTGACAGATGATCAGCAGACCTTAATTGAGCCCATCAATTATGAGTTAAATATGAATTTAAAAATTTAAAAAACAAGCAAAGAACTGCAAAAATGAATTGTTACACATGTAATCAACAATAATATTTTCTAATTTAGAATTCAAACCAATATTTCTTGCTTTTTCTTCTTTCCTGGTCCCTCTAATTTTACTCTTTACACATATACAATACTCCAGTCCCCCTCAATTTTAAATTACAGCCACTCCCATCTTAAAATTTAAATTTAATGAACTAATTTTACTGCAAGTGTATTGAAATGTCAAGTCTGTCCAAATAATCATGAAATATTGACATTTGTTTGACTTTAAAGAAAGAAAACATGAAAAAAATAGGGTCTCTATAGGGAAAAGCCTACCAATTATTTTCCCATAGAACTCCATACAAATGTTATGACCTCTCAGTACTTTACTATAATAGTTTCAGTCAAATCTTTGGTATCATTTGAAACTTCAAGACCTTTCAGGAAATGACAAAAAAATATAGGGTCCCGTGGCGTTTATAGGTCAAATTTGCAGTTGTTTACAACTTACAGCGATCGGCAGTAAATGTCACTCTACATAAAAAATCAACCCCCACCCCTACAATTTTTCCTAGTGTTGCTATATTCTTTAAAATATTCCCCCATTCCATCATTTATTTTAAAAACTAATAATTTTACTACAAAATGAGAATTGTCACATACCTGAATTCAGCCAATCGCCTAACGCCTACCCATTCATTCCTTATTACAACGTTCTATAACTTTTCTCTGATGTAAACATCCGGGGGTTTGGTACTCTCATTCCTATACTTAGAATCTTACCTACCTCAGAATTAGTCCATTTGCTATTTTTTAAAGACTTTAGACCTACCTGAGTTTATGTATGAAATTTGAGTCCCATGAGTCCAATGTCATGGATGTTGTCACTAGCTCAATTGATGACATCATGCTGCAGATGCTGGCGTTACAGGGAGTGAATGACATTCAGACCTCTGAATCTATTTGTATATAATTAGTGCCTGGAATCAATAAAATAGTTTGTTTACTACTTGTTTTTGAGTATTGGTATTATCTATATGATAAAATGTCAAAATTTTATTAATTTCCTAATAAGGGTATATTCTACCCAGGTTTTAAGAAAACCTCCTAAAATTGATGAAATCCTAGTAAATTAATCCAAATATACATGCTTTATACTGACAAATTGGTAAAAAATGTTCATATCATGAACAATCATCCATTATTGATTCTAATAAGCCAAATAATTCTAATCAGGCCCTTCCTGTTGATTGAGCATGTGCGAACAATATCACCACCCCCCAGTGTAATGCAGCTTACAGAACTAGCAGGTGCCCCCTTATCTTTCTTTAAAACACTATTCTAGCAAACGAAAAAGGACATAATTTTGATATAATATTAGAGCTAGGTACCTGGGGTAATGAACAGAACTGTTTAATTGTAAAATTATTGAAAATTAAATCTAGAAAAGGCCAAGTTCTTGCCAATGTCAAAAATCAAGAGGGGTAACTATTCTAGTGTCAAATCACAAAATGCGCCTCCAAGTACAGAGACAGAAGATAGTATGCTGAAAAGTTTACCTTCATTATATAGAAGAATGTCCATCGTGATGAATCAGATGGCTACCGACTGTCCGACAGCATCAATATGGGGCAAAATGACCCCACCGCCCTGCCACTATCATCTTCCAAAGCTGAGGCGGCTGAACAATGGAGATCATCATAAGTGCACGAATGAGGAAAAATCAGAGTTATAAGTTATTCATTGCACAAAACAATGTTAATACATCAAATTTTTTCATATATTCCTTACAAATAAAATATATACATTCTGATTACACACATAAATACAGAATTTAATGATCTGTCAAGGGTGGGGTACTTAAATAAACACTATTACATGTAAATACATGTAATAACATGTAATGCCAAATGTGATTTATGCAGTCATAACATAATTCAGGTAACTCATCAAAAATTACATACAGTCAGTCCAAATAAATAGAATTACATCATGTTGAAATTCTGAATCACTCAGTCAGTTAGTCTAAGGGAAGTAACTCTAAAAACTGCTATCTTGCAATGGACACTGTTGACAGTTTCAAGCAATTTTAACCATGAAAACTTTACAAAATGCCCCTACTAAACTCATAAAACATAATCATTCCAATAACATATACCCCATACTAGGCTGACATGAGTCCAATGTGTCATAACCCCAATTTCCCATTCATGTGCAATAAACATGTGTAACACTCCCCTCCCCACCCCTCTCTTAAGAGGAGTGGGTGGAGAAAAAAAGGGGGGGGGGTGAGAGACACTCATTCATGACCATATGTATGCCTAACATGTACTCCTGGCTAAACACTCACAATCACAAATCTAGGGATAAAAAAATGAAACATGGTAACTTACCAGGTGAAGGCACTAGATGTTGACAACTGCGGTAGTTTCAGGGCGTGTGGGTGAGACCGTCTTGTACATCAACCTTACTCAGGTCAAGACCATTTAGGCGAGGGAAAAGACTGCAGAACTCCTCTACGTGGATAGCTGGGAAGCATGGGAGGCAGTATTTGATCCAAATCACTCTGCTGGTCCAGATGCAGAATACCCGAACAATGAAGATCTGCTGAAAAATAAACATTAAGATGACATTAAATTGACATTAAATAGCATCAGGTCATCAATTTGAAAAGAATAGACATTTTTTAATGCATTGCAAATATGATGCTTACAAAAAATAAGAAAAACAAATAAAAAACCTTGTTTACAACATAATTGTTGTCCAAATTCTATTGACAGATGATCAGCAGACCTTAATTGAGCCCATCAATTATGAGTTAAATATGAATTTAAAAATTTAAAAAACAAGCAAAGAACTGCAAAAATGAATTGTTACACATGTAATCAACAATAATATTTTCTAATTTAGAATTCAAACCAATATTTCTTGCTTTTTCTTCTTTCCTGGTCCCTCTAATTTTACTCTTTACACATATACAATACTCCAGTCCCCCTCAATTTTAAATTACAGCCACTCCCATCTTAAAATTTAAATTTAATGAACTAATTTTACTGCAAGTGTATTGAAATGTCAAGTCTGTCCAAATAATCATGAAATATTGACATTTGTTTGACTTTAAAGAAAGAAAACATGAAAAAAATAGGGTCTCTATAGGGAAAAGCCTACCAATTATTTTCCCATAGAACTCCATACAAATGTTATGACCTCTCAGTACTTTACTATAATAGTTTCAGTCAAATCTTTGGTATCATTTGAAACTTCAAGACCTTTCAGGAAATGACAAAAAAATATAGGGTCCCGTGGCGTTTATAGGTCAAATTTGCAGTTGTTTACAACTTCAGCGATCGGCAGTAAATGTCACTCTACATAAAAAATCAACCCCCACCCCTACAATTTTTCCTAGTGTTGCTATATTCTTTAAAATATTCCCCCATTCCATCATTTATTTTAAAAACTAATAATTTTACTACAAAATGAGAATTGTCACATACCTGAATTCAGCCAATCGCCTAACGCCTACCCATTCATTCCTTATTACAACGTTCTATAACTTTTCTCTGATGTAAACATCCGGGGGTTTGGTACTCTCATTCCTATACTTAGAATCTTACCTACCTCAGAATTAGTCCATTTGCTATTTTTTAAAGACTTTAGACCTACCTGAGTTTATGTATGAAATTTGAGTCCCATGAGTCCAATGTCATGGATGTTGTCACTAGCTCAATTGATGACATCATGCTGCAGATGCTGGCGTTACAGGGAGTGAATGACATTCAGACCTCTGAATCTATTTGTATATAATTAGTGCCTGGAATCAATAAAATAGTTTGTTTACTACTTGTTTTTGAGTATTGGTATTATCTATATGATAAAATGTCAAAATTTTATTAATTTCCTAATAAGGGTATATTCTACCCAGGTTTTAAGAAAACCTCCTAAAATTGATGAAATCCTAGTAAATTAATCAAAATATACATGCTTTATACTGACAAATTGGTAAAAAATGTTCATATCATGAACAATCATCCATTATTGATTCTAATAAGCCAAATAATTCTAATCAGGCCCTTCCTGTTGATTGAGCATGTGCGAACAATATCACCACCCCCCAGTGTAATGCAGCTTACAGAACTAGCAGGTGCCCCCTTATCTTTCTTTAAAACACTATTCTAGCAAACGAAAAAGGACATAATTTTGATATAATATTAGAGCTAGGTACCTGGGGTAATGAACAGAACTGTTTAATTGTAAAATTATTGAAAATTAAATCTAGAAAAGGCCAAGTTCTTGCCAATGTCAAAAATCAAGAGGGGTAACTATTCTAGTGTCAAATCACAAAATGCGCCTCCAAGTACAGAGACAGAAGATAGTATGCTGAAAAGTTTACCTTCATTATATAGAAGAATGTCCATCGTGATGAATCAGATGGCTACCGACTGTCCGACAGCATCAATATGGGGCAAAATGACCCCACCGCCCTGCCACTATCATCTTCCAAAGCTGAGGCGGCTGAACAATGGAGATCATCATAAGTGCACGAATGAGGAAAAATCAGAGTTATAAGTTATTCATTGCACAAAACAATGTTAATACATCAAATTTTTTCATATATTCCTTACAAATAAAATATATACATTCTGATTACACACATAAATACAGAATTTAATGATCTGTCAAGGGTGGGGTACTTAAATAAACACTATTACATGTAAATACATGTAATAACATGTAATGCCAAATGTGATTTATGCAGTCATAACATAATTCAAGTAACTCATCAAAAATTACATACAGTCAGTCCAAATAAATAGAATTACATCATGTTGAAATTCTGAATCACTCAGTCAGTTAGTCTAAGGGAAGTAACTCTAAAAACTGCTATCTTGCAATGGACACTGTTGACAGTTTCAAGCAATTTTAACCATGAAAACTTTACAAAATGCCCCTACTAAACTCATAAAACATAATCATTCCAATAACATATACCCCATACTAGGCTGACATGAGTCCAATGTGTCATAACCCCAATTTCCCATTCATGTGCAATAAACATGTGTAACACTCCCCTCCCCACCCCTCTCTTAAGAGGAGTGGGTGGAGAAAAAAAGGGGGGGGGGGTGAGAGACACTCATTCATGACCATATGTATGCCTAACATGTACTCCTGGCTAAACACTCACAATCACAAATCTAGGGATAAAAAAATGAAACATGGTAACTTACCAGGTGAAGGCACTAGATGTTGACAACTGCGGTAGTTTCAGGGCGTGTGGGTGAGACCGTCTTGTACATCAACCTTACTCAGGTCAAGACCATTTAGGCGAGGGAAAAGACTGCAGAACTCCTCTACGTGGATAGCTGGGAAGCATGGGAGGCAGTATTTGATCCAAATCACTCTGCTGGTCCAGATGCAGAATACCCGAACAATGAAGATCTGCTGAAAAATAAACATTAAGATGACATTAAATTGACATTAAATAGCATCAGGTCATCAATTTGAAAAGAATAGACATTTTTTAATGCATTGCAAATATGATGCTTACAAAAAATAAGAAAAACAAATAAAAAACCTTGTTTACAACATAATTGTTGTCCAAATTCTATTGACAGATGATCAGCAGACCTTAATTGAGCCCATCAATTATGAGTTAAATATGAATTTAAAAATTTAAAAAACAAGCAAAGAACTGCAAAAATGAATTGTTACACATGTAATCAACAATAATATTTTCTAATTTAGAATTCAAACCAATATTTCTTGCTTTTTCTTCTTTCCTGGTCCCTCTAATTTTACTCTTTACACATATACAATACTCCAGTCCCCCTCAATTTTAAATTACAGCCACTCCCATCTTAAAATTTAAATTTAATGAACTAATTTTACTGCAAGTGTATTGAAATGTCAAGTCTGTCCAAATAATCATGAAATATTGACATTTGTTTGACTTTAAAGAAAGAAAACATGAAAAAAATAGGGTCTCTATAGGGAAAAGCCTACCAATTATTTTCCCATAGAACTCCATACAAATGTTATGACCTCTCAGTACTTTACTATAATAGTTTCAGTCAAATCTTTGGTATCATTTGAAACTTCAAGACCTTTCAGGAAATGACAAAAAAATATAGGGTCCCGTGGCGTTTATAGGTCAAATTTGCAGTTGTTTACAACTTACAGCGATCGGCAGTAAATGTCACTCTACATAAAAAATCAACCCCCACCCCTACAATTTTTCCTAGTGTTGCTATATTCTTTAAAATATTCCCCCATTCCATCATTTATTTTAAAAACTAATAATTTTACTACAAAATGAGAATTGTCACATACCTGAATTCAGCCAATCGCCTAACGCCTACCCATTCATTCCTTATTACAACGTTCTATAACTTTTCTCTGATGTAAACATCCGGGGGTTTGGTACTCTCATTCCTATACTTAGAATCTTACCTACCTCAGAATTAGTCCATTTGCTATTTTTTAAAGACTTTAGACCTACCTGAGTTTATGTATGAAATTTGAGTCCCATGAGTCCAATGTCATGGATGTTGTCACTAGCTCAATTGATGACATCATGCTGCAGATGCTGGCGTTACAGGGAGTGAATGACATTCAGACCTCTGAATCTATTTGTATATAATTAGTGCCTGGAATCAATAAAATAGTTTGTTTACTACTTGTTTTTGAGTATTGGTATTATCTATATGATAAAATGTCAAAATTTTATTAATTTCCTAATAAGGGTATATTCTACCCAGGTTTTAAGAAAACCTCCTAAAATTGATGAAATCCTAGTAAATTAATCAAAATATACATGCTTTATACTGACAAATTGGTAAAAAATGTTCATATCATGAACAATCATCCATTATTGATTCTAATAAGCCAAATAATTCTAATCAGGCCCTTCCTGTTGATTGAGCATGTGCGAACAATATCACCACCCCCCAGTGTAATGCAGCTTACAGAACTAGCAGGTGCCCCCTTATCTTTCTTTAAAACACTATTCTAGCAAACGAAAAAGGACATAATTTTGATATAATATTAGAGCTAGGTACCTGGGGTAATGAACAGAACTGTTTAATTGTAAAATTATTGAAAATTAAATCTAGAAAAGGCCAAGTTCTTGCCAATGTCAAAAATCAAGAGGGGTAACTATTCTAGTGTCAAATCACAAAATGCGCCTCCAAGTACAGAGACAGAAGATAGTATGCTGAAAAGTTTACCTTCATTATATAGAAGAATGTCCATCGTGATGAATCAGATGGCTACCGACTGTCCGACAGCATCAATATGGGGCAAAATGACCCCACCGCCCTGCCACTATCATCTTCCAAAGCTGAGGCGGCTGAACAATGGAGATCATCATAAGTGCACGAATGAGGAAAAATCAGAGTTATAAGTTATTCATTGCACAAAACAATGTTAATACATCAAATTTTTTCATATATTCCTTACAAATAAAATATATACATTCTGATTACACACATAAATACAGAATTTAATGATCTGTCAAGGGTGGGGTACTTAAATAAACACTATTACATGTAAATACATGTAATAACATGTAATGCCAAATGTGATTTATGCAGTCATAACATAATTCAAGTAACTCATCAAAAATTACATACAGTCAGTCCAAATAAATAGAATTACATCATGTTGAAATTCTGAATCACTCAGTCAGTTAGTCTAAGGGAAGTAACTCTAAAAACTGCTATCTTGCAATGGACACTGTTGACAGTTTCAAGCAATTTTAACCATGAAAACTTTACAAAATGCCCCTACTAAACTCATAAAACATAATCATTCCAATAACATATACCCCATACTAGGCTGACATGAGTCCAATGTGTCATAACCCCAATTTCCCATTCATGTGCAATAAACATGTGTAACACTCCCCTCCCCACCCCTCTCTTAAGAGGAGTGGGTGGAGAAAAAAGGGGGGGGGGGGTGAGAGACACTCATTCATGACCATATGTATGCCTAACATGTACTCCTGGCTAAACACTCACAATCACAAATCTAGGGATAAAAAAATGAAACATGGTAACTTACCAGGTGAAGGCACTAGATGTTGACAACTGCGGTAGTTTCAGGGCGTGTGCATCAACCTTACTCAGGTCAAGACCATTTAGGCGAGGGAAAAGACTGCAGAACTCCTCTACGTGGATAGCTGGGAAGCATGGGAGGCAGTATTTGATCCAAATCACTCTGCTGGTCCAGATGCAGAATACCCGAACAATGAAGATCTGCTGAAAAATAAACATTAAGATGACATTAAATTGACATTAAATAGCATCAGGTCATCAATTTGAAAAGAATAGACATTTTTTAATGCATTGCAAATATGATGCTTACAAAAAATAAGAAAAACAAATAAAAAACCTTGTTTACAACATAATTGTTGTCCAAATTCTATTGACAGATGATCAGCAGACCTTAATTGAGCCCATCAATTATGAGTTAAATATGAATTTAAAAATTTAAAAAACAAGCAAAGAACTGCAAAAATGAATTGTTACACATGTAATCAACAATAATATTTTCTAATTTAGAATTCAAACCAATATTTCTTGCTTTTTCTTCTTTCCTGGTCCCTCTAATTTTACTCTTTACACATATACAATACTCCAGTCCCCCTCAATTTTAAATTACAGCCACTCCCATCTTAAAATTTAAATTTAATGAACTAATTTTACTGCAAGTGTATTGAAATGTCAAGTCTGTCCAAATAATCATGAAATATTGACATTTGTTTGACTTTAAAGAAAGAAAACATGAAAAAAATAGGGTCTCTATAGGGAAAAGCCTACCAATTATTTTCCCATAGAACTCCATACAAATGTTATGACCTCTCAGTACTTTACTATAATAGTTTCAGTCAAATCTTTGGTATCATTTGAAACTTCAAGACCTTTCAGGAAATGACAAAAAAATATAGGGTCCCGTGGCGTTTATAGGTCAAATTTGCAGTTGTTTACAACTTACAGCGATCGGCAGTAAATGTCACTCTACATAAAAAATCAACCCCCACCCCTACAATTTTTCCTAGTGTTGCTATATTCTTTAAAATATTCCCCCATTCCATCATTTATTTTAAAAACTAATAATTTTACTACAAAATGAGAATTGTCACATACCTGAATTCAGCCAATCGCCTAACGCCTACCCATTCATTCCTTATTACAACGTTCTATAACTTTTCTCTGATGTAAACATCCGGGGGTTTGGTACTCTCATTCCTATACTTAGAATCTTACCTACCTCAGAATTAGTCCATTTGCTATTTTTTAAAGACTTTAGACCTACCTGAGTTTATGTATGAAATTTGAGTCCCATGAGTCCAATGTCATGGATGTTGTCACTAGCTCAATTGATGACATCATGCTGCAGATGCTGGCGTTACAGGGAGTGAATGACATTCAGACCTCTGAATCTATTTGTATATAATTAGTGCCTGGAATCAATAAAATAGTTTGTTTACTACTTGTTTTTGAGTATTGGTATTATCTATATGATAAAATGTCAAAATTTTATTAATTTCCTAATAAGGGTATATTCTACCCAGGTTTTAAGAAAACCTCCTAAAATTGATGAAATCCTAGTAAATTAATCAAAATATACATGCTTTATACTGACAAATTGGTAAAAAATGTTCATATCATGAACAATCATCCATTATTGATTCTAATAAGCCAAATAATTCTAATCAGGCCCTTCCTGTTGATTGAGCATGTGCGAACAATATCACCACCCCCCAGTGTAATGCAGCTTACAGAACTAGCAGGTGCCCCCTTATCTTTCTTTAAAACACTATTCTAGCAAACGAAAAAGGACATAATTTTGATATAATATTAGAGCTAGGTACCTGGGGTAATGAACAGAACTGTTTAATTGTAAAATTATTGAAAATTAAATCTAGAAAAGGCCAAGTTCTTGCCAATGTCAAAAATCAAGAGGGGTAACTATTCTAGTGTCAAATCACAAAATGCGCCTCCAAGTACAGAGACAGAAGATAGTATGCTGAAAAGTTTACCTTCATTATATAGAAGAATGTCCATCGTGATGAATCAGATGGCTACCGACTGTCCGACAGCATCAATATGGGGCAAAATGACCCCACCGCCCTGCCACTATCATCTTCCAAAGCTGAGGCGGCTGAACAATGGAGATCATCATAAGTGCACGAATGAGGAAAAATCAGAGTTATAAGTTATTCATTGCACAAAACAATGTTAATACATCAAATTTTTTCATATATTCCTTACAAATAAAATATATACATTCTGATTACACACATAAATACAGAATTTAATGATCTGTCAAGGGTGGGGTACTTAAATAAACACTATTACATGTAAATACATGTAATAACATGTAATGCCAAATGTGATTTATGCAGTCATAACATAATTCAAGTAACTCATCAAAAATTACATACAGTCAGTCCAAATAAATAGAATTACATCATGTTGAAATTCTGAATCACTCAGTCAGTTAGTCTAAGGGAAGTAACTCTAAAAACTGCTATCTTGCAATGGACACTGTTGACAGTTTCAAGCAATTTTAACCATGAAAACTTTACAAAATGCCCCTACTAAACTCATAAAACATAATCATTCCAATAACATATACCCCATACTAGGCTGACATGAGTCCAATGTGTCATAACCCCAATTTCCCATTCATGTGCAATAAACATGTGTAACACTCCCCTCCCCACCCCTCTCTTAAGAGGAGTGGGTGGAGAAAAAAAGGGGGGGGGGTGAGAGACACTCATTCATGACCATATGTATGCCTAACATGTACTCCTGGCTAAACACTCACAATCACAAATCTAGGGATAAAAAAATGAAACATGGTAACTTACCAGGTGAAGGCACTAGATGTTGACAACTGCGGTAGTTTCAGGGCGTGTGGGTGAGACCGTCTTGTACATCAACCTTACTCAGGTCAAGACCATTTAGGCGAGGGAAAAGACTGCAGAACTCCTCTACGTGGATAGCTGGGAAGCATGGGAGGCAGTATTTGATCCAAATCACTCTGCTGGTCCAGATGCAGAATACCCGAACAATGAAGATCTGCTGAAAAATAAACATTAAGATGACATTAAATTGACATTAAATAGCATCAGGTCATCAATTTGAAAAGAATAGACATTTTTTAATGCATTGCAAATATGATGCTTACAAAAAATAAGAAAAACAAATAAAAAACCTTGTTTACAACATAATTGTTGTCCAAATTCTATTGACAGATGATCAGCAGACCTTAATTGAGCCCATCAATTATGAGTTAAATATGAATTTAAAAATTTAAAAAACAAGCAAAGAACTGCAAAAATGAATTGTTACACATGTAATCAACAATAATATTTTCTAATTTAGAATTCAAACCAATATTTCTTGCTTTTTCTTCTTTCCTGGTCCCTCTAATTTTACTCTTTACACATATACAATACTCCAGTCCCCCTCAATTTTAAATTACAGCCACTCCCATCTTAAAATTTAAATTTAATGAACTAATTTTACTGCAAGTGTATTGAAATGTCAAGTCTGTCCAAATAATCATGAAATATTGACATTTGTTTGACTTTAAAGAAAGAAAACATGAAAAAAATAGGGTCTCTATAGGGAAAAGCCTACCAATTATTTTCCCATAGAACTCCATACAAATGTTATGACCTCTCAGTACTTTACTATAATAGTTTCAGTCAAATCTTTGGTATCATTTGAAACTTCAAGACCTTTCAGGAAATGACAAAAAAATATAGGGTCCCGTGGCGTTTATAGGTCAAATTTGCAGTTGTTTACAACTTACAGCGATCGGCAGTAAATGTCACTCTACATAAAAAATCAACCCCCACCCCTACAATTTTTCCTAGTGTTGCTATATTCTTTAAAATATTCCCCCATTCCATCATTTATTTTAAAAACTAATAATTTTACTACAAAATGAGAATTGTCACATACCTGAATTCAGCCAATCGCCTAACGCCTACCCATTCATTCCTTATTACAACGTTCTATAACTTTTCTCTGATGTAAACATCCGGGGGTTTGGTACTCTCATTCCTATACTTAGAATCTTACCTACCTCAGAATTAGTCCATTTGCTATTTTTTAAAGACTTTAGACCTACCTGAGTTTATGTATGAAATTTGAGTCCCATGAGTCCAATGTCATGGATGTTGTCACTAGCTCAATTGATGACATCATGCTGCAGATGCTGGCGTTACAGGGAGTGAATGACATTCAGACCTCTGAATCTATTTGTATATAATTAGTGCCTGGAATCAATAAAATAGTTTGTTTACTACTTGTTTTTGAGTATTGGTATTATCTATATGATAAAATGTCAAAATTTTATCAATTTCCTAATAAGGGTATATTCTACCCAGGTTTTAAGAAAACCTCCTAAAATTGATGAAATCCTAGTAAATTAATCAAAATATACATGCTTTATACTGACAAATTGGTAAAAAATGTTCATATCATGAACAATCATCCATTATTGATTCTAATAAGCCAAATAATTCTAATCAGGCCCTTCCTGTTGATTGAGCATGTGCGAACAATATCACCACCCCCCAGTGTAATGCAGCTTACAGAACTAGCAGGTGCCCCCTTATCTTTCTTTAAAACACTATTCTAGCAAACGAAAAAGGACATAATTTTGATATAATATTAGAGCTAGGTACCTGGGGTAATGAACAGAACTGTTTAATTGTAAAATTATTGAAAATTAAATCTAGAAAAGGCCAAGTTCTTGCCAATGTCAAAAATCAAGAGGGGTAACTATTCTAGTGTCAAATCACAAAATGCGCCTCCAAGTACAGAGACAGAAGATAGTATGCTGAAAAGTTTACCTTCATTATATAGAAGAATGTCCATCGTGATGAATCAGATGGCTACCGACTGTCCGACAGCATCAATATGGGGCAAAATGACCCCACCGCCCTGCCACTATCATCTTCCAAAGCTGAGGCGGCTGAACAATGGAGATCATCATAAGTGCACGAATGAGGAAAAATCAGAGTTATAAGTTATTCATTGCACAAAACAATGTTAATACATCAAATTTTTTCATATATTCCTTACAAATAAAATATATACATTCTGATTACACACATAAATACAGAATTTAATGATCTGTCAAGGGTGGGGTACTTAAATAAACACTATTACATGTAAATACATGTAATAACATGTAATGCCAAATGTGATTTATGCAGTCATAACATAATTCAAGTAACTCATCAAAAATTACATACAGTCAGTCCAAATAAATAGAATTACATCATGTTGAAATTCTGAATCACTCAGTCAGTTAGTCTAAGGGAAGTAACTCTAAAAACTGCTATCTTGCAATGGACACTGTTGACAGTTTCAAGCAATTTTAACCATGAAAACTTTACAAAATGCCCCTACTAAACTCATAAAACATAATCATTCCAATAACATATACCCCATACTAGGCTGACATGAGTCCAATGTGTCATAACCCCAATTTCCCATTCATGTGCAATAAACATGTGTAACACTCCCCTCCCCACCCCTCTCTTAAGAGGAGTGGGTGGAGAAAAAAAGGGGGGGGGGTGAGAGACACTCATTCATGACCATATGTATGCCTAACATGTACTCCTGGCTAAACACTCACAATCACAAATCTAGGGATAAAAAAATGAAACATGGTAACTTACCAGGTGAAGGCACTAGATGTTGACAACTGCGGTAGTTTCAGGGCGTGTGGGTGAGACCGTCTTGTACATCAACCTTACTCAGGTCAAGACCATTTAGGCGAGGGAAAAGACTGCAGAACTCCTCTACGTGGATAGCTGGGAAGCATGGGAGGCAGTATTTGATCCAAATCACTCTGCTGGTCCAGATGCAGAATACCCGAACAATGAAGATCTGCTGAAAAATAAACATTAAGATGACATTAAATTGACATTAAATAGCATCAGGTCATCAATTTGAAAAGAATAGACATTTTTTAATGCATTGCAAATATGATGCTTACAAAAAATAAGAAAAACAAATAAAAAACCTTGTTTACAACATAATTGTTGTCCAAATTCTATTGACAGATGATCAGCAGACCTTAATTGAGCCCATCAATTATGAGTTAAATATGAATTTAAAAATTTAAAAAACAAGCAAAGAACTGCAAAAATGAATTGTTACACATGTAATCAACAATAATATTTTCTAATTTAGAATTCAAACCAATATTTCTTGCTTTTTCTTCTTTCCTGGTCCCTCTAATTTTACTCTTTACACATATACAATACTCCAGTCCCCCTCAATTTTAAATTACAGCCACTCCCATCTTAAAATTTAAATTTAATGAACTAATTTTACTGCAAGTGTATTGAAATGTCAAGTCTGTCCAAATAATCATGAAATATTGACATTTGTTTGACTTTAAAGAAAGAAAACATGAAAAAAATAGGGTCTCTATAGGGAAAAGCCTACCAATTATTTTCCCATAGAACTCCATACAAATGTTATGACCTCTCAGTACTTTACTATAATAGTTTCAGTCAAATCTTTGGTATCATTTGAAACTTCAAGACCTTTCAGGAAATGACAAAAAAATATAGGGTCCCGTGGCGTTTATAGGTCAAATTTGCAGTTGTTTACAACTTACAGCGATCGGCAGTAAATGTCACTCTACATAAAAAATCAACCCCCACCCCTACAATTTTTCCTAGTGTTGCTATATTCTTTAAAATATTCCCCCATTCCATCATTTATTTTAAAAACTAATAATTTTACTACAAAATGAGAATTGTCACATACCTGAATTCAGCCAATCGCCTAACGCCTACCCATTCATTCCTTATTACAACGTTCTATAACTTTTCTCTGATGTAAACATCCGGGGGTTTGGTACTCTCATTCCTATACTTAGAATCTTACCTACCTCAGAATTAGTCCATTTGCTATTTTTTAAAGACTTTAGACCTACCTGAGTTTATGTATGAAATTTGAGTCCCATGAGTCCAATGTCATGGATGTTGTCACTAGCTCAATTGATGACATCATGCTGCAGATGCTGGCGTTACAGGGAGTGAATGACATTCAGACCTCTGAATCTATTTGTATATAATTAGTGCCTGGAATCAATAAAATAGTTTGTTTACTACTTGTTTTTGAGTATTGGTATTATCTATATGATAAAATGTCAAAATTTTATTAATTTCCTAATAAGGGTATATTCTACCCAGGTTTTAAGAAAACCTCCTAAAATTGATGAAATCCTAGTAAATTAATCAAAATATACATGCTTTATACTGACAAATTGGTAAAAAATGTTCATATCATGAACAATCATCCATTATTGATTCTAATAAGCCAAATAATTCTAATCAGGCCCTTCCTGTTGATTGAGCATGTGCGAACAATATCACCACCCCCCAGTGTAATGCAGCTTACAGAACTAGCAGGTGCCCCCTTATCTTTCTTTAAAACACTATTCTAGCAAACGAAAAAGGACATAATTTTGATATAATATTAGAGCTAGGTACCTGGGGTAATGAACAGAACTGTTTAATTGTAAAATTATTGAAAATTAAATCTAGAAAAGGCCAAGTTCTTGCCAATGTCAAAAATCAAGAGGGGTAACTATTCTAGTGTCAAATCACAAAATGCGCCTCCAAGTACAGAGACAGAAGATAGTATGCTGAAAAGTTTACCTTCATTATATAGAAGAATGTCCATCGTGATGAATCAGATGGCTACCGACTGTCCGACAGCATCAATATGGGGCAAAATGACCCCACCGCCCTGCCACTATCATCTTCCAAAGCTGAGGCGGCTGAACAATGGAGATCATCATAAGTGCACGAATGAGGAAAAATCAGAGTTATAAGTTATTCATTGCACAAAACAATGTTAATACATCAAATTTTTTCATATATTCCTTACAAATAAAATATATACATTCTGATTACACACATAAATACAGAATTTAATGATCTGTCAAGGGTGGGGTACTTAAATAAACACTATTACATGTAAATACATGTAATAACATGTAATGCCAAATGTGATTTATGCAGTCATAACATAATTCAAGTAACTCATCAAAAATTACATACAGTCAGTCCAAATAAATAGAATTACATCATGTTGAAATTCTGAATCACTCAGTCAGTTAGTCTAAGGGAAGTAACTCTAAAAACTGCTATCTTGCAATGGACACTGTTGACAGTTTCAAGCAATTTTAACCATGAAAACTTTACAAAATGCCCCTACTAAACTCATAAAACATAATCATTCCAATAACATATACCCCATACTAGGCTGACATGAGTCCAATGTGTCATAACCCCAATTTCCCATTCATGTGCAATAAACATGTGTAACACTCCCCTCCCCACCCCTCTCTTAAGAGGAGTGGGTGGAGAAAAAAAGGGGGGGGGGGGTGAGAGACACTCATTCATGACCATATGTATGCCTAACATGTACTCCTGGCTAAACACTCACAATCACAAATCTAGGGATAAAAAAATGAAACATGGTAACTTACCAGGTGAAGGCACTAGATGTTGACAACTGCGGTAGTTTCAGGGCGTGTGGGTGAGACCGTCTTGTACATCAACCTTACTCAGGTCAAGACCATTTAGGCGAGGGAAAAGACTGCAGAACTCCTCTACGTGGATAGCTGGGAAGCATGGGAGGCAGTATTTGATCCAAATCACTCTGCTGGTCCAGATGCAGAATACCCGAACAATGAAGATCTGCTGAAAAATAAACATTAAGATGACATTAAATTGACATTAAATAGCATCAGGTCATCAATTTGAAAAGAATAGACATTTTTTAATGCATTGCAAATATGATGCTTACAAAAAATAAGAAAAACAAATAAAAAACCTTGTTTACAACATAATTGTTGTCCAAATTCTATTGACAGATGATCAGCAGACCTTAATTGAGCCCATCAATTATGAGTTAAATATGAATTTAAAAATTTAAAAAACAAGCAAAGAACTGCAAAAATGAATTGTTACACATGTAATCAACAATAATATTTTCTAATTTAGAATTCAAACCAATATTTCTTGCTTTTTCTTCTTTCCTGGTCCCTCTAATTTTACTCTTTACACATATACAATACTCCAGTCCCCCTCAATTTTAAATTACAGCCACTCCCATCTTAAAATTTAAATTTAATGAACTAATTTTACTGCAAGTGTATTGAAATGTCAAGTCTGTCCAAATAATCATGAAATATTGACATTTGTTTGACTTTAAAGAAAGAAAACATGAAAAAAATAGGGTCTCTATAGGGAAAAGCCTACCAATTATTTTCCCATAGAACTCCATACAAATGTTATGACCTCTCAGTACTTTACTATAATAGTTTCAGTCAAATCTTTGGTATCATTTGAAACTTCAAGACCTTTCAGGAAATGACAAAAAAATATAGGGTCCCGTGGCGTTTATAGGTCAAATTTGCAGTTGTTTACAACTTACAGCGATCGGCAGTAAATGTCACTCTACATAAAAAATCAACCCCCACCCCTACAATTTTTCCTAGTGTTGCTATATTCTTTAAAATATTCCCCCATTCCATCATTTATTTTAAAAACTAATAATTTTACTACAAAATGAGAATTGTCACATACCTGAATTCAGCCAATCGCCTAACGCCTACCCATTCATTCCTTATTACAACGTTCTATAACTTTTCTCTGATGTAAACATCCGGGGGTTTGGTACTCTCATTCCTATACTTAGAATCTTACCTACCTCAGAATTAGTCCATTTGCTATTTTTTAAAGACTTTAGACCTACCTGAGTTTATGTATGAAATTTGAGTCCCATGAGTCCAATGTCATGGATGTTGTCACTAGCTCAATTGATGACATCATGCTGCAGATGCTGGCGTTACAGGGAGTGAATGACATTCAGACCTCTGAATCTATTTGTATATAATTAGTGCCTGGAATCAATAAAATAGTTTGTTTACTACTTGTTTTTGAGTATTGGTATTATCTATATGATAAAATGTCAAAATTTTATTAATTTCCTAATAAGGGTATATTCTACCCAGGTTTTAAGAAAACCTCCTAAAATTGATGAAATCCTAGTAAATTAATCAAAATATACATGCTTTATACTGACAAATTGGTAAAAAATGTTCATATCATGAACAATCATCCATTATTGATTCTAATAAGCCAAATAATTCTAATCAGGCCCTTCCTGTTGATTGAGCATGTGCGAACAATATCACCACCCCCCAGTGTAATGCAGCTTACAGAACTAGCAGGTGCCCCCTTATCTTTCTTTAAAACACTATTCTAGCAAACGAAAAAGGACATAATTTTGATATAATATTAGAGCTAGGTACCTGGGGTAATGAACAGAACTGTTTAATTGTAAAATTATTGAAAATTAAATCTAGAAAAGGCCAAGTTCTTGCCAATGTCAAAAATCAAGAGGGGTAACTATTCTAGTGTCAAATCACAAAATGCGCCTCCAAGTACAGAGACAGAAGATAGTATGCTGAAAAGTTTACCTTCATTATATAGAAGAATGTCCATCGTGATGAATCAGATGGCTACCGACTGTCCGACAGCATCAATATGGGGCAAAATGACCCCACCGCCCTGCCACTATCATCTTCCAAAGCTGAGGCGGCTGAACAATGGAGATCATCATAAGTGCACGAATGAGGAAAAATCAGAGTTATAAGTTATTCATTGCACAAAACAATGTTAATACATCAAATTTTTTCATATATTCCTTACAAATAAAATATATACATTCTGATTACACACATAAATACAGAATTTAATGATCTGTCAAGGGTGGGGTACTTAAATAAACACTATTACATGTAAATACATGTAATAACATGTAATGCCAAATGTGATTTATGCAGTCATAACATAATTCAAGTAACTCATCAAAAATTACATACAGTCAGTCCAAATAAATAGAATTACATCATGTTGAAATTCTGAATCACTCAGTCAGTTAGTCTAAGGGAAGTAACTCTAAAAACTGCTATCTTGCAATGGACACTGTTGACAGTTTCAAGCAATTTTAACCATGAAAACTTTACAAAATGCCCCTACTAAACTCATAAAACATAATCATTCCAATAACATATACCCCATACTAGGCTGACATGAGTCCAATGTGTCATAACCCCAATTTCCCATTCATGTGCAATAAACATGTGTAACACTCCCCTCCCCACCCCTCTCTTAAGAGGAGTGGGTGGAGAAAAAAAGGGGGGGGGGGGTGAGAGACACTCATTCATGACCATATGTATGCCTAACATGTACTCCTGGCTAAACACTCACAATCACAAATCTAGGGATAAAAAAATGAAACATGGTAACTTACCCGGTGAAGGCACTAGATGTTGACAACTGCGGTAGTTTCAGGGCGTGTGGGTGAGACCGTCTTGTACATCAACCTTACTCAGGTCAAGACCATTTAGGCGAGGGAAAAGACTGCAGAACTCCTCTACGTGGATAGCTGGGAAGCATGGGAGGCAGTATTTGATCCAAATCACTCTGCTGGTCCAGATGCAGAATACCCGAACAATGAAGATCTGCTGAAAAATAAACATTAAGATGACATTAAATTGACATTAAATAGCATCAGGTCATCAATTTGAAAAGAATAGACATTTTTTAATGCATTGCAAATATGATGCTTACAAAAAATAAGAAAAACAAATAAAAAACCTTGTTTACAACATAATTGTTGTCCAAATTCTATTGACAGATGATCAGCAGACCTTAATTGAGCCCATCAATTATGAGTTTAATATGAATTTAAAAATTTAAAAAACAAGCAAAGAACTGCAAAAATGAATTGTTACACATGTAATCAACAATAATATTTTCTAATTTAGAATTCAAACCAATATTTCTTGCTTTTTCTTCTTTCCTGGTCCCTCTAATTTTACTCTTTACACATATACAATACTCCAGTCCCCCTCAATTTTAAATTACAGCCACTCCCATCTTAAAATTTAAATTTAATGAACTAATTTTACTGCAAGTGTATTGAAATGTCAAGTCTGTCCAAATAATCATGAAATATTGACATTTGTTTGACTTTAAAGAAAGAAAACATGAAAAAAATAGGGTCTCTATAGGGAAAAGCCTACCAATTATTTTCCCATAGAACTCCATACAAATGTTATGACCTCTCAGTACTTTACTATAATAGTTTCAGTCAAATCTTTGGTATCATTTGAAACTTCAAGACCTTTCAGGAAATGACAAAAAAATATAGGGTCCCGTGGCGTTTATAGGTCAAATTTGCAGTTGTTTACAACTTACAGCGATCGGCAGTAAATGTCACTCTACATAAAAAATCAACCCCCACCCCTACAATTTTTCCTAGTGTTGCTATATTCTTTAAAATATTCCCCCATTCCATCATTTATTTTAAAAACTAATAATTTTACTACAAAATGAGAATTGTCACATACCTGAATTCAGCCAATCGCCTAACGCCTACCCATTCATTCCTTATTACAACGTTCTATAACTTTTCTCTGATGTAAACATCCGGGGGTTTGGTACTCTCATTCCTATACTTAGAATCTTACCTACCTCAGAATTAGTCCATTTGCTATTTTTTAAAGACTTTAGACCTACCTGAGTTTATGTATGAAATTTGAGTCCCATGAGTCCAATGTCATGGATGTTGTCACTAGCTCAATTGATGACATCATGCTGCAGATGCTGGCGTTACAGGGAGTGAATGACATTCAGACCTCTGAATCTATTTGTATATAATTAGTGCCTGGAATCAATAAAATAGTTTGTTTACTACTTGTTTTTGAGTATTGGTATTATCTATATGATAAAATGTCAAAATTTTATTAATTTCCTAATAAGGGTATATTCTACCCAGGTTTTAAGAAAACCTCCTAAAATTGATGAAATCCTAGTAAATTAATCAAAATATACATGCTTTATACTGACAAATTGGTAAAAAATGTTCATATCATGAACAATCATCCATTATTGATTCTAATAAGCCAAATAATTCTAATCAGGCCCTTCCTGTTGATTGAGCATGTGCGAACAATATCACCACCCCCCAGTGTAATGCAGCTTACAGAACTAGCAGGTGCCCCCTTATCTTTCTTTAAAACACTATTCTAGCAAACGAAAAAGGACATAATTTTGATATAATATTAGAGCTAGGTACCTGGGGTAATGAACAGAACTGTTTAATTGTAAAATTATTGAAAATTAAATCTAGAAAAGGCCAAGTTCTTGCCAATGTCAAAAATCAAGAGGGGTAACTATTCTAGTGTCAAATCACAAAATGCGCCTCCAAGTACAGAGACAGAAGATAGTATGCTGAAAAGTTTACCTTCATTATATAGAAGAATGTCCATCGTGATGAATCAGATGGCTACCGACTGTCCGACAGCATCAATATGGGGCAAAATGACCCCACCGCCCTGCCACTATCATCTTCCAAAGCTGAGGCGGCTGAACAATGGAGATCATCATAAGTGCACGAATGAGGAAAAATCAGAGTTATAAGTTATTCATTGCACAAAACAATGTTAATACATCAAATTTTTTCATATATTCCTTACAAATAAAATATATACATTCTGATTACACACATAAATACAGAATTTAATGATCTGTCAAGGGTGGGGTACTTAAATAAACACTATTACATGTAAATACATGTAATAACATGTAATGCCAAATGTGATTTATGCAGTCATAACATAATTCAAGTAACTCATCAAAAATTACATACAGTCAGTCCAAATAAATAGAATTACATCATGTTGAAATTCTGAATCACTCAGTCAGTTAGTCTAAGGGAAGTAACTCTAAAAACTGCTATCTTGCAATGGACACTGTTGACAGTTTCAAGCAATTTTAACCATGAAAACTTTACAAAATGCCCCTACTAAACTCATAAAACATAATCATTCCAATAACATATACCCCATACTAGGCTGACATGAGTCCAATGTGTCATAACCCCAATTTCCCATTCATGTGCAATAAACATGTGTAACACTCCCCTCCCCACCCCTCTCTTAAGAGGAGTGGGTGGAGAAAAAAAGGGGGGGGGGGGGTGAGAGACACTCATTCATGACCATATGTATGCCTAACATGTACTCCTGGCTAAACACTCACAATCACAAATCTAGGGATAAAAAAATGAAACATGGTAACTTACCAGGTGAAGGCACTAGATGTTGACAACTGCGGTAGTTTCAGGGCGTGTGGGTGAGACCGTCTTGTACATCAACCTTACTCAGGTCAAGACCATTTAGGCGAGGGAAAAGACTGCAGAACTCCTCTACGTGGATAGCTGGGAAGCATGGGAGGCAGTATTTGATCCAAATCACTCTGCTGGTCCAGATGCAGAATACCCGAACAATGAAGATCTGCTGAAAAATAAACATTAAGATGACATTAAATTGACATTAAATAGCATCAGGTCATCAATTTGAAAAGAATAGACATTTTTTAATGCATTGCAAATATGATGCTTACAAAAAATAAGAAAAACAAATAAAAAACCTTGTTTACAACATAATTGTTGTCCAAATTCTATTGACAGATGATCAGCAGACCTTAATTGAGCCCATCAATTATGAGTTAAATATGAATTTAAAAATTTAAAAAACAAGCAAAGAACTGCAAAAATGAATTGTTACACATGTAATCAACAATAATATTTTCTAATTTAGAATTCAAACCAATATTTCTTGCTTTTTCTTCTTTCCTGGTCCCTCTAATTTTACTCTTTACACATATACAATACTCCAGTCCCCCTCAATTTTAAATTACAGCCACTCCCATCTTAAAATTTAAATTTAATGAACTAATTTTACTGCAAGTGTATTGAAATGTCAAGTCTGTCCAAATAATCATGAAATATTGACATTTGTTTGACTTTAAAGAAAGAAAACATGAAAAAAATAGGGTCTCTATAGGGAAAAGCCTACCAATTATTTTCCCATAGAACTCCATACAAATGTTATGACCTCTCAGTACTTTACTATAATAGTTTCAGTCAAATCTTTGGTATCATTTGAAACTTCAAGACCTTTCAGGAAATGACAAAAAAATATAGGGTCCCGTGGCGTTTATAGGTCAAATTTGCAGTTGTTTACAACTTACAGCGATCGGCAGTAAATGTCACTCTACATAAAAAATCAACCCCCACCCCTACAATTTTTCCTAGTGTTGCTATATTCTTTAAAATATTCCCCCATTCCATCATTTATTTTAAAAACTAATAATTTTACTACAAAATGAGAATTGTCACATACCTGAATTCAGCCAATCGCCTAACGCCTACCCATTCATTCCTTATTACAACGTTCTATAACTTTTCTCTGATGTAAACATCCGGGGGTTTGGTACTCTCATTCCTATACTTAGAATCTTACCTACCTCAGAATTAGTCCATTTGCTATTTTTTAAAGACTTTAGACCTACCTGAGTTTATGTATGAAATTTGAGTCCCATGAGTCCAATGTCATGGATGTTGTCACTAGCTCAATTGATGACATCATGCTGCAGATGCTGGCGTTACAGGGAGTGAATGACATTCAGACCTCTGAATCTATTTGTATATAATTAGTGCCTGGAATCAATAAAATAGTTTGTTTACTACTTGTTTTTGAGTATTGGTATTATCTATATGATAAAATGTCAAAATTTTATTAATTTCCTAATAAGGGTATATTCTACCCAGGTTTTAAGAAAACCTCCTAAAATTGATGAAATCCTAGTAAATTAATCAAAATATACATGCTTTATACTGACAAATTGGTAAAAAATGTTCATATCATGAACAATCATCCATTATTGATTCTAATAAGCCAAATAATTCTAATCAGGCCCTTCCTGTTGATTGAGCATGTGCGAACAATATCACCACCCCCCAGTGTAATGCAGCTTACAGAACTAGCAGGTGCCCCCTTATCTTTCTTTAAAACACTATTCTAGCAAACGAAAAAGGACATAATTTTGATATAATATTAGAGCTAGGTACCTGGGGTAATGAACAGAACTGTTTAATTGTAAAATTATTGAAAATTAAATCTAGAAAAGGCCAAGTTCTTGCCAATGTCAAAAATCAAGAGGGGTAACTATTCTAGTGTCAAATCACAAAATGCGCCTCCAAGTACAGAGACAGAAGATAGTATGCTGAAAAGTTTACCTTCATTATATAGAAGAATGTCCATCGTGATGAATCAGATGGCTACCGACTGTCCGACAGCATCAATATGGGGCAAAATGACCCCACCGCCCTGCCACTATCATCTTCCAAAGCTGAGGCGGCTGAACAATGGAGATCATCATAAGTGCACGAATGAGGAAAAATCAGAGTTATAAGTTATTCATTGCACAAAACAATGTTAATACATCAAATTTTTTCATATATTCCTTACAAATAAAATATATACATTCTGATTACACACATAAATACAGAATTTAATGATCTGTCAAGGGTGGGGTACTTAAATAAACACTATTACATGTAAATACATGTAATAACATGTAATGCCAAATGTGATTTATGCAGTCATAACATAATTCAAGTAACTCATCAAAAATTACATACAGTCAGTCCAAATAAATAGAATTACATCATGTTGAAATTCTGAATCACTCAGTCAGTTAGTCTAAGGGAAGTAACTCTAAAAACTGCTATCTTGCAATGGACACTGTTGACAGTTTCAAGCAATTTTAACCATGAAAACTTTACAAAATGCCCCTACTAAACTCATAAAACATAATCATTCCAATAACATATACCCCATACTAGGCTGACATGAGTCCAATGTGTCATAACCCCAATTTCCCATTCATGTGCAATAAACATGTGTAACACTCCCCTCCCCACCCCTCTCTTAAGAGGAGTGGGTGGAGAAAAAAAGGGGGGGGGGGTGAGAGACACTCATTCATGACCATATGTATGCCTAACATGTACTCCTGGCTAAACACTCACAATCACAAATCTAGGGATAAAAAAATGAAACATGGTAACTTACCAGGTGAAGGCACTAGATGTTGACAACTGCGGTAGTTTCAGGGCGTGTGGGTGAGACCGTCTTGTACATCAACCTTACTCAGGTCAAGACCATTTAGGCGAGGGAAAAGACTGCAGAACTCCTCTACGTGGATAGCTGGGAAGCATGGGAGGCAGTATTTGATCCAAATCACTCTGCTGGTCCAGATGCAGAATACCCGAACAATGAAGATCTGCTGAAAAATAAACATTAAGATGACATTAAATTGACATTAAATAGCATCAGGTCATCAATTTGAAAAGAATAGACATTTTTTAATGCATTGCAAATATGATGCTTACAAAAAATAAGAAAAACAAATAAAAAACCTTGTTTACAACATAATTGTTGTCCAAATTCTATTGACAGATGATCAGCAGACCTTAATTGAGCCCATCAATTATGAGTTAAATATGAATTTAAAAATTTAAAAAACAAGCAAAGAACTGCAAAAATGAATTGTTACACATGTAATCAACAATAATATTTTCTAATTTAGAATTCAAACCAATATTTCTTGCTTTTTCTTCTTTCCTGGTCCCTCTAATTTTACTCTTTACACATATACAATACTCCAGTCCCCCTCAATTTTAAATTACAGCCACTCCCATCTTAAAATTTAAATTTAATGAACTAATTTTACTGCAAGTGTATTGAAATGTCAAGTCTGTCCAAATAATCATGAAATATTGACATTTGTTTGACTTTAAAGAAAGAAAACATGAAAAAAATAGGGTCTCTATAGGGAAAAGCCTACCAATTATTTTCCCATAGAACTCCATACAAATGTTATGACCTCTCAGTACTTTACTATAATAGTTTCAGTCAAATCTTTGGTATCATTTGAAACTTCAAGACCTTTCAGGAAATGACAAAAAAATATAGGGTCCCGTGGCGTTTATAGGTCAAATTTGCAGTTGTTTACAACTTACAGCGATCGGCAGTAAATGTCACTCTACATAAAAAATCAACCCCCACCCCTACAATTTTTCCTAGTGTTGCTATATTCTTTAAAATATTCCCCCATTCCATCATTTATTTTAAAAACTAATAATTTTACTACAAAATGAGAATTGTCACATACCTGAATTCAGCCAATCGCCTAACGCCTACCCATTCATTCCTTATTACAACGTTCTATAACTTTTCTCTGATGTAAACATCCGGGGGTTTGGTACTCTCATTCCTATACTTAGAATCTTACCTACCTCAGAATTAGTCCATTTGCTATTTTTTAAAGACTTTAGACCTACCTGAGTTTATGTATGAAATTTGAGTCCCATGAGTCCAATGTCATGGATGTTGTCACTAGCTCAATTGATGACATCATGCTGCAGATGCTGGCGTTACAGGGAGTGAATGACATTCAGACCTCTGAATCTATTTGTATATAATTAGTGCCTGGAATCAATAAAATAGTTTGTTTACTACTTGTTTTTGAGTATTGGTATTATCTATATGATAAAATGTCAAAATTTTATCAATTTCCTAATAAGGGTATATTCTACCCAGGTTTTAAGAAAACCTCCTAAAATTGATGAAATCCTAGTAAATTAATCAAAATATACATGCTTTATACTGACAAATTGGTAAAAAATGTTCATATCATGAACAATCATCCATTATTGATTCTAATAAGCCAAATAATTCTAATCAGGCCCTTCCTGTTGATTGAGCATGTGCGAACAATATCACCACCCCCCAGTGTAATGCAGCTTACAGAACTAGCAGGTGCCCCCTTATCTTTCTTTAAAACACTATTCTAGCAAACGAAAAAGGACATAATTTTGATATAATATTAGAGCTAGGTACCTGGGGTAATGAACAGAACTGTTTAATTGTAAAATTATTGAAAATTAAATCTAGAAAAGGCCAAGTTCTTGCCAATGTCAAAAATCAAGAGGGGTAACTATTCTAGTGTCAAATCACAAAATGCGCCTCCAAGTACAGAGACAGAAGATAGTATGCTGAAAAGTTTACCTTCATTATATAGAAGAATGTCCATCGTGATGAATCAGATGGCTACCGACTGTCCGACAGCATCAATATGGGGCAAAATGACCCCACCGCCCTGCCACTATCATCTTCCAAAGCTGAGGCGGCTGAACAATGGAGATCATCATAAGTGCACGAATGAGGAAAAATCAGAGTTATAAGTTATTCATTGCACAAAACAATGTTAATACATCAAATTTTTTCATATATTCCTTACAAATAAAATATATACATTCTGATTACACACATAAATACAGAATTTAATGATCTGTCAAGGGTGGGGTACTTAAATAAACACTATTACATGTAAATACATGTAATAACATGTAATGCCAAATGTGATTTATGCAGTCATAACATAATTCAAGTAACTCATCAAAAATTACATACAGTCAGTCCAAATAAATAGAATTACATCATGTTGAAATTCTGAATCACTCAGTCAGTTAGTCTAAGGGAAGTAACTCTAAAAACTGCTATCTTGCAATGGACACTGTTGACAGTTTCAAGCAATTTTAACCATGAAAACTTTACAAAATGCCCCTACTAAACTCATAAAACATAATCATTCCAATAACATATACCCCATACTAGGCTGACATGAGTCCAATGTGTCATAACCCCAATTTCCCATTCATGTGCAATAAACATGTGTAACACTCCCCTCCCCACCCCTCTCTTAAGAGGAGTGGGTGGAGAAAAAAAGGGGGGGGTGAGAGACACTCATTCATGACCATATGTATGCCTAACATGTACTCCTGGCTAAACACTCACAATCACAAATCTAGGGATAAAAAAATGAAACATGGTAACTTACCAGGTGAAGGCACTAGATGTTGACAACTGCGGTAGTTTCAGGGCGTGTGGGTGAGACCGTCTTGTACATCAACCTTACTCAGGTCAAGACCATTTAGGCGAGGGAAAAGACTGCAGAACTCCTCTACGTGGATAGCTGGGAAGCATGGGAGGCAGTATTTGATCCAAATCACTCTGCTGGTCCAGATGCAGAATACCCGAACAATGAAGATCTGCTGAAAAATAAACATTAAGATGACATTAAATTGACATTAAATAGCATCAGGTCATCAATTTGAAAAGAATAGACATTTTTTAATGCATTGCAAATATGATGCTTACAAAAAATAAGAAAAACAAATAAAAAACCTTGTTTACAACATAATTGTTGTCCAAATTCTATTGACAGATGATCAGCAGACCTTAATTGAGCCCATCAATTATGAGTTTAATATGAATTTAAAAATTTAAAAAACAAGCAAAGAACTGCAAAAATGAATTGTTACACATGTAATCAACAATAATATTTTCTAATTTAGAATTCAAACCAATATTTCTTGCTTTTTCTTCTTTCCTGGTCCCTCTAATTTTACTCTTTACACATATACAATACTCCAGTCCCCCTCAATTTTAAATTACAGCCACTCCCATCTTAAAATTTAAATTTAATGAACTAATTTTACTGCAAGTGTATTGAAATGTCAAGTCTGTCCAAATAATCATGAAATATTGACATTTGTTTGACTTTAAAGAAAGAAAACATGAAAAAAATAGGGTCTCTATAGGGAAAAGCCTACCAATTATTTTCCCATAGAACTCCATACAAATGTTATGACCTCTCAGTACTTTACTATAATAGTTTCAGTCAAATCTTTGGTATCATTTGAAACTTCAAGACCTTTCAGGAAATGACAAAAAAATATAGGGTCCCGTGGCGTTTATAGGTCAAATTTGCAGTTGTTTACAACTTACAGCGATCGGCAGTAAATGTCACTCTACATAAAAAATCAACCCCCACCCCTACAATTTTTCCTAGTGTTGCTATATTCTTTAAAATATTCCCCCATTCCATCATTTATTTTAAAAACTAATAATTTTACTACAAAATGAGAATTGTCACATACCTGAATTCAGCCAATCGCCTAACGCCTACCCATTCATTCCTTATTACAACGTTCTATAACTTTTCTCTGATGTAAACATCCGGGGGTTTGGTACTCTCATTCCTATACTTAGAATCTTACCTACCTCAGAATTAGTCCATTTGCTATTTTTTAAAGACTTTAGACCTACCTGAGTTTATGTATGAAATTTGAGTCCCATGAGTCCAATGTCATGGATGTTGTCACTAGCTCAATTGATGACATCATGCTGCAGATGCTGGCGTTACAGGGAGTGAATGACATTCAGACCTCTGAATCTATTTGTATATAATTAGTGCCTGGAATCAATAAAATAGTTTGTTTACTACTTGTTTTTGAGTATTGGTATTATCTATATGATAAAATGTCAAAATTTTATTAATTTCCTAATAAGGGTATATTCTACCCAGGTTTTAAGAAAACCTCCTAAAATTGATGAAATCCTAGTAAATTAATCAAAATATACATGCTTTATACTGACAAATTGGTAAAAAATGTTCATATCATGAACAATCATCCATTATTGATTCTAATAAGCCAAATAATTCTAATCAGGCCCTTCCTGTTGATTGAGCATGTGCGAACAATATCACCACCCCCCAGTGTAATGCAGCTTACAGAACTAGCAGGTGCCCCCTTATCTTTCTTTAAAACACTATTCTAGCAAACGAAAAAGGACATAATTTTGATATAATATTAGAGCTAGGTACCTGGGGTAATGAACAGAACTGTTTAATTGTAAAATTATTGAAAATTAAATCTAGAAAAGGCCAAGTTCTTGCCAATGTCAAAAATCAAGAGGGGTAACTATTCTAGTGTCAAATCACAAAATGCGCCTCCAAGTACAGAGACAGAAGATAGTATGCTGAAAAGTTTACCTTCATTATATAGAAGAATGTCCATCGTGATGAATCAGATGGCTACCGACTGTCCGACAGCATCAATATGGGGCAAAATGACCCCACCGCCCTGCCACTATCATCTTCCAAAGCTGAGGCGGCTGAACAATGGAGATCATCATAAGTGCACGAATGAGGAAAAATCAGAGTTATAAGTTATTCATTGCACAAAACAATGTTAATACATCAAATTTTTTCATATATTCCTTACAAATAAAATATATACATTCTGATTACACACATAAATACAGAATTTAATGATCTGTCAAGGGTGGGGTACTTAAATAAACACTATTACATGTAAATACATGTAATAACATGTAATGCCAAATGTGATTTATGCAGTCATAACATAATTCAAGTAACTCATCAAAAATTACATACAGTCAGTCCAAATAAATAGAATTACATCATGTTGAAATTCTGAATCACTCAGTCAGTTAGTCTAAGGGAAGTAACTCTAAAAACTGCTATCTTGCAATGGACACTGTTGACAGTTTCAAGCAATTTTAACCATGAAAACTTTACAAAATGCCCCTACTAAACTCATAAAACATAATCATTCCAATAACATATACCCCATACTAGGCTGACATGAGTCCAATGTGTCATAACCCCAATTTCCCATTCATGTGCAATAAACATGTGTAACACTCCCCTCCCCACCCCTCTCTTAAGAGGAGTGGGTGGAGAAAAAAAGGGGGGGGGGGTGAGAGACACTCATTCATGACCATATGTATGCCTAACATGTACTCCTGGCTAAACACTCACAATCACAAATCTAGGGATAAAAAAATGAAACATGGTAACTTACCAGGTGAAGGCACTAGATGTTGACAACTGCGGTAGTTTCAGGGCGTGTGGGTGAGACCGTCTTGTACATCAACCTTACTCAGGTCAAGACCATTTAGGCGAGGGAAAAGACTGCAGAACTCCTCTACGTGGATAGCTGGGAAGCATGGGAGGCAGTATTTGATCCAAATCACTCTGCTGGTCCAGATGCAGAATACCCGAACAATGAAGATCTGCTGAAAAATAAACATTAAGATGACATTAAATTGACATTAAATAGCATCAGGTCATCAATTTGAAAAGAATAGACATTTTTTAATGCATTGCAAATATGATGCTTACAAAAAATAAGAAAAACAAATAAAAAACCTTGTTTACAACATAATTGTTGTCCAAATTCTATTGACAGATGATCAGCAGACCTTAATTGAGCCCATCAATTATGAGTTAAATATGAATTTAAAAATTTAAAAAACAAGCAAAGAACTGCAAAAATGAATTGTTACACATGTAATCAACAATAATATTTTCTAATTTAGAATTCAAACCAATATTTCTTGCTTTTTCTTCTTTCCTGGTCCCTCTAATTTTACTCTTTACACATATACAATACTCCAGTCCCCCTCAATTTTAAATTACAGCCACTCCCATCTTAAAATTTAAATTTAATGAACTAATTTTACTGCAAGTGTATTGAAATGTCAAGTCTGTCCAAATAATCATGAAATATTGACATTTGTTTGACTTTAAAGAAAGAAAACATGAAAAAAATAGGGTCTCTATAGGGAAAAGCCTACCAATTATTTTCCCATAGAACTCCATACAAATGTTATGACCTCTCAGTACTTTACTATAATAGTTTCAGTCAAATCTTTGGTATCATTTGAAACTTCAAGACCTTTCAGGAAATGACAAAAAAATATAGGGTCCCGTGGCGTTTATAGGTCAAATTTGCAGTTGTTTACAACTTACAGCGATCGGCAGTAAATGTCACTCTACATAAAAAATCAACCCCCACCCCTACAATTTTTCCTAGTGTTGCTATATTCTTTAAAATATTCCCCCATTCCATCATTTATTTTAAAAACTAATAATTTTACTACAAAATGAGAATTGTCACATACCTGAATTCAGCCAATCGCCTAACGCCTACCCATTCATTCCTTATTACAACGTTCTATAACTTTTCTCTGATGTAAACATCCGGGGGTTTGGTACTCTCATTCCTATACTTAGAATCTTACCTACCTCAGAATTAGTCCATTTGCTATTTTTTAAAGACTTTAGACCTACCTGAGTTTATGTATGAAATTTGAGTCCCATGAGTCCAATGTCATGGATGTTGTCACTAGCTCAATTGATGACATCATGCTGCAGATGCTGGCGTTACAGGGAGTGAATGACATTCAGACCTCTGAATCTATTTGTATATAATTAGTGCCTGGAATCAATAAAATAGTTTGTTTACTACTTGTTTTTGAGTATTGGTATTATCTATATGATAAAATGTCAAAATTTTATTAATTTCCTAATAAGGGTATATTCTACCCAGGTTTTAAGAAAACCTCCTAAAATTGATGAAATCCTAGTAAATTAATCAAAATATACATGCTTTATACTGACAAATTGGTAAAAAATGTTCATATCATGAACAATCATCCATTATTGATTCTAATAAGCCAAATAATTCTAATCAGGCCCTTCCTGTTGATTGAGCATGTGCGAACAATATCACCACCCCCCAGTGTAATGCAGCTTACAGAACTAGCAGGTGCCCCCTTATCTTTCTTTAAAACACTATTCTAGCAAACGAAAAAGGACATAATTTTGATATAATATTAGAGCTAGGTACCTGGGGTAATGAACAGAACTGTTTAATTGTAAAATTATTGAAAATTAAATCTAGAAAAGGCCAAGTTCTTGCCAATGTCAAAAATCAAGAGGGGTAACTATTCTAGTGTCAAATCACAAAATGCGCCTCCAAGTACAGAGACAGAAGATAGTATGCTGAAAAGTTTACCTTCATTATATAGAAGAATGTCCATCGTGATGAATCAGATGGCTACCGACTGTCCGACAGCATCAATATGGGGCAAAATGACCCCACCGCCCTGCCACTATCATCTTCCAAAGCTGAGGCGGCTGAACAATGGAGATCATCATAAGTGCACGAATGAGGAAAAATCAGAGTTATAAGTTATTCATTGCACAAAACAATGTTAATACATCAAATTTTTTCATATATTCCTTACAAATAAAATATATACATTCTGATTACACACATAAATACAGAATTTAATGATCTGTCAAGGGTGGGGTACTTAAATAAACACTATTACATGTAAATACATGTAATAACATGTAATGCCAAATGTGATTTATGCAGTCATAACATAATTCAAGTAACTCATCAAAAATTACATACAGTCAGTCCAAATAAATAGAATTACATCATGTTGAAATTCTGAATCACTCAGTCAGTTAGTCTAAGGGAAGTAACTCTAAAAACTGCTATCTTGCAATGGACACTGTTGACAGTTTCAAGCAATTTTAACCATGAAAACTTTACAAAATGCCCCTACTAAACTCATAAAACATAATCATTCCAATAACATATACCCCATACTAGGCTGACATGAGTCCAATGTGTCATAACCCCAATTTCCCATTCATGTGCAATAAACATGTGTAACACTCCCCTCCCCACCCCTCTCTTAAGAGGAGTGGGTGGAGAAAAAAAAGGGGGGGGGGGGTGAGAGACACTCATTCATGACCATATGTATGCCTAACATGTACTCCTGGCTAAACACTCACAATCACAAATCTAGGGATAAAAAAATGAAACATGGTAACTTACCAGGTGAAGGCACTAGATGTTGACAACTGCGGTAGTTTCAGGGCGTGTGGGTGAGACCGTCTTGTACATCAACCTTACTCAGGTCAAGACCATTTAGGCGAGGGAAAAGACTGCAGAACTCCTCTACGTGGATAGCTGGGAAGCATGGGAGGCAGTATTTGATCCAAATCACTCTGCTGGTCCAGATGCAGAATACCCGAACAATGAAGATCTGCTGAAAAATAAACATTAAGATGACATTAAATTGACATTAAATAGCATCAGGTCATCAATTTGAAAAGAATAGACATTTTTTAATGCATTGCAAATATGATGCTTACAAAAAATAAGAAAAACAAATAAAAAACCTTGTTTACAACATAATTGTTGTCCAAATTCTATTGACAGATGATCAGCAGACCTTAATTGAGCCCATCAATTATGAGTTAAATATGAATTTAAAAATTTAAAAAACAAGCAAAGAACTGCAAAAATGAATTGTTACACATGTAATCAACAATAATATTTTCTAATTTAGAATTCAAACCAATATTTCTTGCTTTTTCTTCTTTCCTGGTCCCTCTAATTTTACTCTTTACACATATACAATACTCCAGTCCCCCTCAATTTTAAATTACAGCCACTCCCATCTTAAAATTTAAATTTAATGAACTAATTTTACTGCAAGTGTATTGAAATGTCAAGTCTGTCCAAATAATCATGAAATATTGACATTTGTTTGACTTTAAAGAAAGAAAACATGAAAAAAAATAGGGTCTCTATAGGGAAAAGCCTACCAATTATTTTCCCATAGAACTCCATACAAATGTTATGACCTCTCAGTACTTTACTATAATAGTTTCAGTCAAATCTTTGGTATCATTTGAAACTTCAAGACCTTTCAGGAAATGACAAAAAAATATAGGGTCCCGTGGCGTTTATAGGTCAAATTTGCAGTTGTTTACAACTTACAGCGATCGGCAGTAAATGTCACTCTACATAAAAAATCAACCCCCACCCCTACAATTTTTCCTAGTGTTGCTATATTCTTTAAAATATTCCCCCATTCCATCATTTATTTTAAAAACTAATAATTTTACTACAAAATGAGAATTGTCACATACCTGAATTCAGCCAATCGCCTAACGCCTACCCATTCATTCCTTATTACAACGTTCTATAACTTTTCTCTGATGTAAACATCCGGGGGTTTGGTACTCTCATTCCTATACTTAGAATCTTACCTACCTCAGAATTAGTCCATTTGCTATTTTTTAAAGACTTTAGACCTACCTGAGTTTATGTATGAAATTTGAGTCCCATGAGTCCAATGTCATGGATGTTGTCACTAGCTCAATTGATGACATCATGCTGCAGATGCTGGCGTTACAGGGAGTGAATGACATTCAGACCTCTGAATCTATTTGTATATAATTAGTGCCTGGAATCAATAAAATAGTTTGTTTACTACTTGTTTTTGAGTTTTGGTATTATCTATATGATAAAATGTCAAAATTTTATTAATTTCCTAATAAGGGTATATTCTACCCAGGTTTTAAGAAAACCTCCTAAAATTGATGAAATCCTAGTAAATTAATCAAAATATACATGCTTTATACTGACAAATTGGTAAAAAATGTTCATATCATGAACAATCATCCGTTATTGATTCTAATAAGCCAAATAATTCTAATCAGGCCCTTCCTGTTGATTGAGCATGTGCGAACAATATCACCACCCCCCAGTGTAATGCAGCTTACAGAACTAGCAGGTGCCCCCTTATCTTTCTTTAAAACACTATTCTAGCAAACGAAAAAGGACATAATTTTGATATAATATTAGAGCTAGGTACCTGGGGTAATGAACAGAACTGTTTAATTGTAAAATTATTGAAAATTAAATCTAGAAAAGGCCAAGTTCTTGCCAATGTCAAAAATCAAGAGGGGTAACTATTCTAGTGTCAAATCACAAAATGCGCCTCCAAGTACAGAGACAGAAGATAGTATGCTGAAAAGTTTACCTTCATTATATAGAAGAATGTCCATCGTGATGAATCAGATGGCTACCGACTGTCCGACAGCATCAATATGGGGCAAAATGACCCCACCGCCCTGCCACTATCATCTTCCAAAGCTGAGGCGGCTGAACAATGGAGATCATCATAAGTGCACGAATGAGGAAAAATCAGAGTTATAAGTTATTCATTGCACAAAACAATGTTAATACATCAAATTTTTTCATATATTCCTTACAAATAAAATATATACATTCTGATTACACACATAAATACAGAATTTAATGATCTGTCAAGGGTGGGGTACTTAAATAAACACTATTACATGTAAATACATGTAATAACATGTAATGCCAAATGTGATTTATGCAGTCATAACATAATTCAAGTAACTCATCAAAAATTACATACAGTCAGTCCAAATAAATAGAATTACATCATGTTGAAATTCTGAATCACTCAGTCAGTTAGTCTAAGGGAAGTAACTCTAAAAACTGCTATCTTGCAATGGACACTGTTGACAGTTTCAAGCAATTTTAACCATGAAAACTTTACAAAATGCCCCTACTAAACTCATAAAACATAATCATTCCAATAACATATACCCCATACTAGGCTGACATGAGTCCAATGTGTCATAACCCCAATTTCCCATTCATGTGCAATAAACATGTGTAACACTCCCCTCCCCACCCCTCTCTTAAGAGGAGTGGGTGGAGAAAAAAAGGGGGGGGGGGGTGAGAGACACTCATTCATGACCATATGTATGCCTAACATGTACTCCTGGCTAAACACTCACAATCACAAATCTAGGGATAAAAAAATGAAACATGGTAACTTACCAGGTGAAGGCACTAGATGTTGACAACTGCGGTAGTTTCAGGGCGTGTGGGTGAGACCGTCTTGTACATCAACCTTACTCAGGTCAAGACCATTTAGGCGAGGGAAAAGACTGCAGAACTCCTCTACGTGGATAGCTGGGAAGCATGGGAGGCAGTATTTGATCCAAATCACTCTGCTGGTCCAGATGCAGAATACCCGAACAATGAAGATCTGCTGAAAAATAAACATTAAGATGACATTAAATTGACATTAAATAGCATCAGGTCATCAATTTGAAAAGAATAGACATTTTTTAATGCATTGCAAATATGATGCTTACAAAAAATAAGAAAAACAAATAAAAAACCTTGTTTACAACATAATTGTTGTCCAAATTCTATTGACAGATGATCAGCAGACCTTAATTGAGCCCATCAATTATGAGTTAAATATGAATTTAAAAATTTAAAAAACAAGCAAAGAACTGCAAAAATGAATTGTTACACATGTAATCAACAATAATATTTTCTAATTTAGAATTCAAACCAATATTTCTTGCTTTTTCTTCTTTCCTGGTCCCTCTAATTTTACTCTTTACACATATACAATACTCCAGTCCCCCTCAATTTTAAATTACAGCCACTCCCATCTTAAAATTTAAATTTAATGAACTAATTTTACTGCAAGTGTATTGAAATGTCAAGTCTGTCCAAATAATCATGAAATATTGACATTTGTTTGACTTTAAAGAAAGAAAACATGAAAAAAATAGGGTCTCTATAGGGAAAAGCCTACCAATTATTTTCCCATAGAACTCCATACAAATGTTATGACCTCTCAGTACTTTACTATAATAGTTTCAGTCAAATCTTTGGTATCATTTGAAACTTCAAGACCTTTCAGGAAATGACAAAAAAATATAGGGTCCCGTGGCGTTTATAGGTCAAATTTGCAGTTGTTTACAACTTACAGCGATCGGCAGTAAATGTCACTCTACATAAAAAATCAACCCCCACCCCTACAATTTTTCCTAGTGTTGCTATATTCTTTAAAATATTCCCCCATTCCATCATTTATTTTAAAAACTAATAATTTTACTACAAAATGAGAATTGTCACATACCTGAATTCAGCCAATCGCCTAACGCCTACCCATTCATTCCTTATTACAACGTTCTATAACTTTTCTCTGATGTAAACATCCGGGGGTTTGGTACTCTCATTCCTATACTTAGAATCTTACCTACCTCAGAATTAGTCCATTTGCTATTTTTTAAAGACTTTAGACCTACCTGAGTTTATGTATGAAATTTGAGTCCCATGAGTCCAATGTCATGGATGTTGTCACTAGCTCAATTGATGACATCATGCTGCAGATGCTGGCGTTACAGGGAGTGAATGACATTCAGACCTCTGAATCTATTTGTATATAATTAGTGCCTGGAATCAATAAAATAGTTTGTTTACTACTTGTTTTTGAGTATTGGTATTATCTATATGATAAAATGTCAAAATTTTATTAATTTCCTAATAAGGGTATATTCTACCCAGGTTTTAAGAAAACCTCCTAAAATTGATGAAATCCTAGTAAATTAATCAAAATATACATGCTTTATACTGACAAATTGGTAAAAAATGTTCATATCATGAACAATCATCCATTATTGATTCTAATAAGCCAAATAATTCTAATCAGGCCCTTCCTGTTGATTGAGCATGTGCGAACAATATCACCACCCCCCAGTGTAATGCAGCTTACAGAACTAGCAGGTGCCCCCTTATCTTTCTTTAAAACACTATTCTAGCAAACGAAAAAGGACATAATTTTGATATAATATTAGAGCTAGGTACCTGGGGTAATGAACAGAACTGTTTAATTGTAAAATTATTGAAAATTAAATCTAGAAAAGGCCAAGTTCTTGCCAATGTCAAAAATCAAGAGGGGTAACTATTCTAGTGTCAAATCACAAAATGCGCCTCCAAGTACAGAGACAGAAGATAGTATGCTGAAAAGTTTACCTTCATTATATAGAAGAATGTCCATCGTGATGAATCAGATGGCTACCGACTGTCCGACAGCATCAATATGGGGCAAAATGACCCCACCGCCCTGCCACTATCATCTTCCAAAGCTGAGGCGGCTGAACAATGGAGATCATCATAAGTGCACGAATGAGGAAAAATCAGAGTTATAAGTTATTCATTGCACAAAACAATGTTAATACATCAAATTTTTTCATATATTCCTTACAAATAAAATATATACATTCTGATTACACACATAAATACAGAATTTAATGATCTGTCAAGGGTGGGGTACTTAAATAAACACTATTACATGTAAATACATGTAATAACATGTAATGCCAAATGTGATTTATGCAGTCATAACATAATTCAAGTAACTCATCAAAAATTACATACAGTCAGTCCAAATAAATAGAATTACATCATGTTGAAATTCTGAATCACTCAGTCAGTTAGTCTAAGGGAAGTAACTCTAAAAACTGCTATCTTGCAATGGACACTGTTGACAGTTTCAAGCAATTTTAACCATGAAAACTTTACAAAATGCCCCTACTAAACTCATAAAACATAATCATTCCAATAACATATACCCCATACTAGGCTGACATGAGTCCAATGTGTCATAACCCCAATTTCCCATTCATGTGCAATAAACATGTGTAACACTCCCCTCCCCACCCCTCTCTTAAGAGGAGTGGGTGGAGAAAAAAAGGGGGGGGGGGTGAGAGACACTCATTCATGACCATATGTATGCCTAACATGTACTCCTGGCTAAACACTCACAATCACAAATCTAGGGATAAAAAAATGAAACATGGTAACTTACCAGGTGAAGGCACTAGATGTTGACAACTGCGGTAGTTTCAGGGCGTGTGGGTGAGACCGTCTTGTACATCAACCTTACTCAGGTCAAGACCATTTAGGCGAGGGAAAAGACTGCAGAACTCCTCTACGTGGATAGCTGGGAAGCATGGGAGGCAGTATTTGATCCAAATCACTCTGCTGGTCCAGATGCAGAATACCCGAACAATGAAGATCTGCTGAAAAATAAACATTAAGATGACATTAAATTGACATTAAATAGCATCAGGTCATCAATTTGAAAAGAATAGACATTTTTTAATGCATTGCAAATATGATGCTTACAAAAAATAAGAAAAACAAATAAAAAACCTTGTTTACAACATAATTGTTGTCCAAATTCTATTGACAGATGATCAGCAGACCTTAATTGAGCCCATCAATTATGAGTTAAATATGAATTTAAAAATTTAAAAAACAAGCAAAGAACTGCAAAAATGAATTGTTACACATGTAATCAACAATAATATTTTCTAATTTAGAATTCAAACCAATATTTCTTGCTTTTTCTTCTTTCCTGGTCCCTCTAATTTTACTCTTTACACATATACAATACTCCAGTCCCCCTCAATTTTAAATTACAGCCACTCCCATCTTAAAATTTAAATTTAATGAACTAATTTTACTGCAAGTGTATTGAAATGTCAAGTCTGTCCAAATAATCATGAAATATTGACATTTGTTTGACTTTAAAGAAAGAAAACATGAAAAAAATAGGGTCTCTATAGGGAAAAGCCTACCAATTATTTTCCCATAGAACTCCATACAAATGTTATGACCTCTCAGTACTTTACTATAATAGTTTCAGTCAAATCTTTGGTATCATTTGAAACTTCAAGACCTTTCAGGAAATGACAAAAAAATATAGGGTCCCGTGGCGTTTATAGGTCAAATTTGCAGTTGTTTACAACTTACAGCGATCGGCAGTAAATGTCACTCTACATAAAAAATCAACCCCCACCCCTACAATTTTTCCTAGTGTTGCTATATTCTTTAAAATATTCCCCCATTCCATCATTTATTTTAAAAACTAATAATTTTACTACAAAATGAGAATTGTCACATACCTGAATTCAGCCAATCGCCTAACGCCTACCCATTCATTCCTTATTACAACGTTCTATAACTTTTCTCTGATGTAAACATCCGGGGGTTTGGTACTCTCATTCCTATACTTAGAATCTTACCTACCTCAGAATTAGTCCATTTGCTATTTTTTAAAGACTTTAGACCTACCTGAGTTTATGTATGAAATTTGAGTCCCATGAGTCCAATGTCATGGATGTTGTCACTAGCTCAATTGATGACATCATGCTGCAGATGCTGGCGTTACAGGGAGTGAATGACATTCAGACCTCTGAATCTATTTGTATATAATTAGTGCCTGGAATCAATAAAATAGTTTGTTTACTACTTGTTTTTGAGTATTGGTATTATCTATATGATAAAATGTCAAAATTTTATTAATTTCCTAATAAGGGTATATTCTACCCAGGTTTTAAGAAAACCTCCTAAAATTGATGAAATCCTAGTAAATTAATCAAAATATACATGCTTTATACTGACAAATTGGTAAAAAATGTTCATATCATGAACAATCATCCATTATTGATTCTAATAAGCCAAATAATTCTAATCAGGCCCTTCCTGTTGATTGAGCATGTGCGAACAATATCACCACCCCCCAGTGTAATGCAGCTTACAGAACTAGCAGGTGCCCCCTTATCTTTCTTTAAAACACTATTCTAGCAAACGAAAAAGGACATAATTTTGATATAATATTAGAGCTAGGTACCTGGGGTAATGAACAGAACTGTTTAATTGTAAAATTATTGAAAATTAAATCTAGAAAAGGCCAAGTTCTTGCCAATGTCAAAAATCAAGAGGGGTAACTATTCTAGTGTCAAATCACAAAATGCGCCTCCAAGTACAGAGACAGAAGATAGTATGCTGAAAAGTTTACCTTCATTATATAGAAGAATGTCCATCGTGATGAATCAGATGGCTACCGACTGTCCGACAGCATCAATATGGGGCAAAATGACCCCACCGCCCTGCCACTATCATCTTCCAAAGCTGAGGCGGCTGAACAATGGAGATCATCATAAGTGCACGAATGAGGAAAAATCAGAGTTATAAGTTATTCATTGCACAAAACAATGTTAATACATCAAATTTTTTCATATATTCCTTACAAATAAAATATATACATTCTGATTACACACATAAATACAGAATTTAATGATCTGTCAAGGGTGGGGTACTTAAATAAACACTATTACATGTAAATACATGTAATAACATGTAATGCCAAATGTGATTTATGCAGTCATAACATAATTCAAGTAACTCATCAAAAATTACATACAGTCAGTCCAAATAAATAGAATTACATCATGTTGAAATTCTGAATCACTCAGTCAGTTAGTCTAAGGGAAGTAACTCTAAAAACTGCTATCTTGCAATGGACACTGTTGACAGTTTCAAGCAATTTTAACCATGAAAACTTTACAAAATGCCCCTACTAAACTCATAAAACATAATCATTCCAATAACATATACCCCATACTAGGCTGACATGAGTCCAATGTGTCATAACCCCAATTTCCCATTCATGTGCAATAAACATGTGTAACACTCCCCTCCCCACCCCTCTCTTAAGAGGAGTGGGTGGAGAAAAAAAGGGGGGGGGGGTGAGAGACACTCATTCATGACCATATGTATGCCTAACATGTACTCCTGGCTAAACACTCACAATCACAAATCTAGGGATAAAAAAATGAAACATGGTAACTTACCAGGTGAAGGCACTAGATGTTGACAACTGCGGTAGTTTCAGGGCGTGTGGGTGAGACCGTCTTGTACATCAACCTTACTCAGGTCAAGACCATTTAGGCGAGGGAAAAGACTGCAGAACTCCTCTACGTGGATAGCTGGGAAGCATGGGAGGCAGTATTTGATCCAAATCACTCTGCTGGTCCAGATGCAGAATACCCGAACAATGAAGATCTGCTGAAAAATAAACATTAAGATGACATTAAATTGACATTAAATAGCATCAGGTCATCAATTTGAAAAGAATAGACATTTTTTAATGCATTGCAAATATGATGCTTACAAAAAATAAGAAAAACAAATAAAAAACCTTGTTTACAACATAATTGTTGTCCAAATTCTATTGACAGATGATCAGCAGACCTTAATTGAGCCCATCAATTATGAGTTAAATATGAATTTAAAAATTTAAAAAACAAGCAAAGAACTGCAAAAATGAATTGTTACACATGTAATCAACAATAATATTTTCTAATTTAGAATTCAAACCAATATTTCTTGCTTTTTCTTCTTTCCTGGTCTCTCTAATTTTACTCTTTACACATATACAATACTCCAGTCCCCCTCAATTTTAAATTACAGCCACTCCCATCTTAAAATTTAAATTTAATGAACTAATTTTACTGCAAGTGTATTGAAATGTCAAGTCTGTCCAAATAATCATGAAATATTGACATTTGTTTGACTTTAAAGAAAGAAAACATGAAAAAAATAGGGTCTCTATAGGGAAAAGCCTACCAATTATTTTCCCATAGAACTCCATACAAATGTTATGACCTCTCAGTACTTTACTATAATAGTTTCAGTCAAATCTTTGGTATCATTTGAAACTTCAAGACCTTTCAGGAAATGACAAAAAAATATAGGGTCCCGTGGCGTTTATAGGTCAAATTTGCAGTTGTTTACAACTTACAGCGATCAGCAGTAAATGTCACTCTACATAAAAAATCAACCCCCACCCCTACAATTTTTCCTAGTGTTGCTATATTCTTTAAAATATTCCCCCATTCCATCATTTATTTTAAAAACTAATAATTTTACTACAAAATGAGAATTGTCACATACCTGAATTCAGCCAATCGCCTAACGCCTACCCATTCATTCCTTATTACAACGTTCTATAACTTTTCTCTGATGTAAACATCCGGGGGTTTGGTACTCTCATTCCTATACTTAGAATCTTACCTACCTCAGAATTAGTCCATTTGCTATTTTTTAAAGACTTTAGACCTACCTGAGTTTATGTATGAAATTTGAGTCCCATGAGTCCAATGTCATGGATGTTGTCACTAGCTCAATTGATGACATCATGCTGCAGATGCTGGCGTTACAGGGAGTGAATGACATTCAGACCTCTGAATCTATTTGTATATAATTAGTGCCTGGAATCAATAAAATAGTTTTTTTACCACTTGTTTTTGAGTATTGGTATTATCTATATGATAAAATGTCAAAATTTTATTAATTTCCTAATAAGGGTATATTCTACCCAGGTTTTAAGAAAACCTCCTAAAATTGATGAAATCCTAGTAAATTAATCAAAATATACATGCTTTATACTGACAAATTGGTAAAAAATGTTCATATCATGAACAATCATCCATTATTGATTCTAATAAGCCAAATAATTCTAATCAGGCCCTTCCTGTTGATTGAGCATGTGCGAACAATATCACCACCCCCAGTGTAATGCAGCTTACAGAACTAGCAGGTGCCCCCTTATCTTTCTTTAAAACACTATTCTAGCAAACGAAAAAGGACATAATTTTGATATAATATTAGAGCTAGGTACCTGGGGTAATGAACAGAACTGTTTAATTGTAAAATTATTGAAAATTAAATCTAGAAAAGGCCAAGTTCTTGCCAATGTCAAAAATCAAGAGGGGTAACTATTCTAGTGTCAAATCACAAAATGCGCCTCCAAGTACAGAGACAGAAGATAGTATGCTGAAAAGTTTACCTTCATTATATAGAAGAATGTCCATCGTGATGAATCAGATGGCTACCGACTGTCCGACAGCATCAATATGGGGCAAAATGACCCCACCGCCCTGCCACTATCATCTTCCAAAGCTGAGGCGGCTGAACAATGGAGATCATCATAAGTGCACGAATGAGGAAAAATCAGAGTTATAAGTTATTCATTGCACAAAACAATGTTAATACATCAAATTTTTTCATATATTCCTTACAAATAAAATATATACATTCTGATTACACACATAAATACAGAATTTAATGATCTGTCAAGGGTGGGGTACTTAAATAAACACTATTACATGTAAATACATGTAATAACATGTAATGCCAAATGTGATTTATGCAGTCATAACATAATTCAAGTAACTCATCAAAAATTACATACAGTCAGTCCAAATAAATAGAATTACATCATGTTGAAATTCTGAATCACTCAGTCAGTTAGTCTAAGGGAAGTAACTCTAAAAACTGCTATCTTGCAATGGACACTGTTGACAGTTTCAAGCAATTTTAACCATGAAAACTTTACAAAATGCCCCTACTAAACTCATAAAACATAATCATTCCAATAACATATACCCCATACTAGGCTGACATGAGTCCAATGTGTCATAACCCCAATTTCCCATTCATGTGCAATAAACATGTGTAACACTCCCCTCCCCACCCCTCTCTTAAGAGGAGTGGGTGGAGAAAAAAAGGGGGGGGGGGTGAGAGACACTCATTCATGACCATATGTATGCCTAACATGTACTCCTGGCTAAACACTCACAATCACAAATCTAGGGATAAAAAAATGAAACATGGTAACTTACCAGGTGAAGGCACTAGATGTTGACAACTGCGGTAGTTTCAGGGCGTGTGGGTGAGACCGTCTTGTACATCAACCTTACTCAGGTCAAGACCATTTAGGCGAGGGAAAAGACTGCAGAACTCCTCTACGTGGATAGCTGGGAAGCATGGGAGGCAGTATTTGATCCAAATCACTCTGCTGGTCCAGATGCAGAATACCCGAACAATGAAGATCTGCTGAAAAATAAACATTAAGATGACATTAAATTGACATTAAATAGCATCAGGTCATCAATTTGAAAAGAATAGACATTTTTTAATGCATTGCAAATATGATGCTTACAAAAAATAAGAAAAACAAATAAAAAACCTTGTTTACAACATAATTGTTGTCCAAATTCTATTGACAGATGATCAGCAGACCTTAATTGAGCCCATCAATTATGAGTTAAATATGAATTTAAAAATTTAAAAAACAAGCAAAGAACTGCAAAAATGAATTGTTACACATGTAATCAACAATAATATTTTCTAATTTAGAATTCAAACCAATATTTCTTGCTTTTTCTTCTTTCCTGGTCCCTCTAATTTTACTCTTTACACATATACAATACTCCAGTCCCCCTCAATTTTAAATTACAGCCACTCCCATCTTAAAATTTAAATTTAATGAACTAATTTTACTGCAAGTGTATTGAAATGTCAAGTCTGTCCAAATAATCATGAAATATTGACATTTGTTTGACTTTAAAGAAAGAAAACATGAAAAAAATAGGGTCTCTATAGGGAAAAGCCTACCAATTATTTTCCCATAGAACTCCATACAAATGTTATGACCTCTCAGTACTTTACTATAATAGTTTCAGTCAAATCTTTGGTATCATTTGAAACTTCAAGACCTTTCAGGAAATGACAAAAAAATATAGGGTCCCGTGGCGTTTATAGGTCAAATTTGCAGTTGTTTACAACTTACAGCGATCGGCAGTAAATGTCACTCTACATAAAAAATCAACCCCCACCCCTACAATTTTTCCTAGTGTTGCTATATTCTTTAAAATATTCCCCCATTCCATCATTTATTTTAAAAACTAATAATTTTACTACAAAATGAGAATTGTCACATACCTGAATTCAGCCAATCGCCTAACGCCTACCCATTCATTCCTTATTACAACGTTCTATAACTTTTCTCTGATGTAAACATCCGGGGGTTTGGTACTCTCATTCCTATACTTAGAATCTTACCTACCTCAGAATTAGTCCATTTGCTATTTTTTAAAGACTTTAGACCTACCTGAGTTTATGTATGAAATTTGAGTCCCATGAGTCCAATGTCATGGATGTTGTCACTAGCTCAATTGATGACATCATGCTGCAGATGCTGGCGTTACAGGGAGTGAATGACATTCAGACCTCTGAATCTATTTGTATATAATTAGTGCCTGGAATCAATAAAATAGTTTGTTTACTACTTGTTTTTGAGTATTGGTATTATCTATATGATAAAATGTCAAAATTTTATTAATTTCCTAATAAGGGTATATTCTACCCAGGTTTTAAGAAAACCTCCTAAAATTGATGAAATCCTAGTAAATTAATCAAAATAAACATGCTTTATACTGACAAATTGGTAAAAAATGTTCATATCATGAACAATCATCCATTATTGATTCTAATAAGCCAAATAATTCTAATCAGGCCCTTCCTGTTGATTGAGCATGTGCGAACAATATCACCACCCCCCAGTGTAATGCAGCTTACAGAACTAGCAGGTGCCCCCTTATCTTTCTTTAAAACACTATTCTAGCAAACGAAAAAGGACATAATTTTGATATAATATTAGAGCTAGGTACCTGGGGTAATGAACAGAACTGTTTAATTGTAAAATTATTGAAAATTAAATCTAGAAAAGGCCAAGTTCTTGCCAATGTCAAAAATCAAGAGGGGTAACTATTCTAGTGTCAAATCACAAAATGCGCCTCCAAGTACAGAGACAGAAGATAGTATGCTGAAAAGTTTACCTTCATTATATAGAAGAATGTCCATCGTGATGAATCAGATGGCTACCGACTGTCCGACAGCATCAATATGGGGCAAAATGACCCCACCGCCCTGCCACTATCATCTTCCAAAGCTGAGGCGGCTGAACAATGGAGATCATCATAAGTGCACGAATGAGGAAAAATCAGAGTTATAAGTTATTCATTGCACAAAACAATGTTAATACATCAAATTTTTTCATATATTCCTTACAAATAAAATATATACATTCTGATTACACACATAAATACAGAATTTAATGATCTGTCAAGGGTGGGGTACTTAAATAAACACTATTACATGTAAATACATGTAATAACATGTAATGCCAAATGTGATTTATGCAGTCATAACATAATTCAAGTAACTCATCAAAAATTACATACAGTCAGTCCAAATAAATAGAATTACATCATGTTGAAATTCTGAATCACTCAGTCAGTTAGTCTAAGGGAAGTAACTCTAAAAACTGCTATCTTGCAATGGACACTGTTGACAGTTTCAAGCAATTTTAACCATGAAAACTTTACAAAATGCCCCTACTAAACTCATAAAACATAATCATTCCAATAACATATACCCCATACTAGGCTGACATGAGTCCAATGTGTCATAACCCCAATTTCCCATTCATGTGCAATAAACATGTGTAACACTCCCCTCCCCACCCCTCTCTTAAGAGGAGTGGGTGGAGAAAAAAAGGGGGGGGGGGGGGTGAGAGACACTCATTCATGACCATATGTATGCCTAACATGTACTCCTGGCTAAACACTCACAATCACAAATCTAGGGATAAAAAAATGAAACATGGTAACTTACCAGGTGAAGGCACTAGATGTTGACAACTGCGGTAGTTTCAGGGCGTGTGGGTGAGACCGTCTTGTACATCAACCTTACTCAGGTCAAGACCATTTAGGCGAGGGAAAAGACTGCAGAACTCCTCTACGTGGATAGCTGGGAAGCATGGGAGGCAGTATTTGATCCAAATCACTCTGCTGGTCCAGATGCAGAATACCCGAACAATGAAGATCTGCTGAAAAATAAACATTAAGATGACATTAAATTGACATTAAATAGCATCAGGTCATCAATTTGAAAAGAATAGACATTTTTTAATGCATTGCAAATATGATGCTTACAAAAAATAAGAAAAACAAATAAAAAACCTTGTTTACAACATAATTGTTGTCCAAATTCTATTGACAGATGATCAGCAGACCTTAATTGAGCCCATCAATTATGAGTTAAATATGAATTTAAAAATTTAAAAAACAAGCAAAGAACTGCAAAAATGAATTGTTACACATGTAATCAACAATAATATTTTCTAATTTAGAATTCAAACCAATATTTCTTGCTTTTTCTTCTTTCCTGGTCTCTCTAATTTTACTCTTTACACATATACAATACTCCAGTCCCCCTCAATTTTAAATTACAGCCACTCCCATCTTAAAATTTAAATTTAATGAACTAATTTTACTGCAAGTGTATTGAAATGTCAAGTCTGTCCAAATAATCATGAAATATTGACATTTGTTTGACTTTAAAGAAAGAAAACATGAAAAAAATAGGGTCTCTATAGGGAAAAGCCTACCAATTATTTTCCCATAGAACTCCATACAAATGTTATGACCTCTCAGTACTTTACTATAATAGTTTCAGTCAAATCTTTGGTATCATTTGAAACTTCAAGACCTTTCAGGAAATGACAAAAAAATATAGGGTCCCGTGGCGTTTATAGGTCAAATTTGCAGTTGTTTACAACTTACAGCGATCAGCAGTAAATGTCACTCTACATAAAAAATCAACCCCCACCCCTACAATTTTTCCTAGTGTTGCTATATTCTTTAAAATATTCCCCCATTCCATCATTTATTTTAAAAACTAATAATTTTACTACAAAATGAGAATTGTCACATACCTGAATTCAGCCAATCGCCTAACGCCTACCCATTCATTCCTTATTACAACGTTCTATAACTTTTCTCTGATGTAAACATCCGGGGGTTTGGTACTCTCATTCCTATACTTAGAATCTTACCTACCTCAGAATTAGTCCATTTGCTATTTTTTAAAGACTTTAGACCTACCTGAGTTTATGTATGAAATTTGAGTCCCATGAGTCCAATGTCATGGATGTTGTCACTAGCTCAATTGATGACATCATGCTGCAGATGCTGGCGTTACAGGGAGTGAATGACATTCAGACCTCTGAATCTATTTGTATATAATTAGTGCCTGGAATCAATAAAATAGTTTTTTTACCACTTGTTTTTGAGTATTGGTATTATCTATATGATAAAATGTCAAAATTTTATTAATTTCCTAATAAGGGTATATTCTACCCAGGTTTTAAGAAAACCTCCTAAAATTGATGAAATCCTAGTAAATTAATCAAAATATACATGCTTTATACTGACAAATTGGTAAAAAATGTTCATATCATGAACAATCATCCATTATTGATTCTAATAAGCCAAATAATTCTAATCAGGCCCTTCCTGTTGATTGAGCATGTGCGAACAATATCACCACCCCCCAGTGTAATGCAGCTTACAGAACTAGCAGGTGCCCCCTTATCTTTCTTTAAAACACTATTCTAGCAAACGAAAAAGGACATAATTTTGATATAATATTAGAGCTAGGTACCTGGGGTAATGAACAGAACTGTTTAATTGTAAAATTATTGAAAATTAAATCTAGAAAAGGCCAAGTTCTTGCCAATGTCAAAAATCAAGAGGGGTAACTATTCTAGTGTCAAATCACAAAATGCGCCTCCAAGTACAGAGACAGAAGATAGTATGCTGAAAAGTTTACCTTCATTATATAGAAGAATGTCCATCGTGATGAATCAGATGGCTACCGACTGTCCGACAGCATCAATATGGGGCAAAATGACCCCACCGCCCTGCCACTATCATCTTCCAAAGCTGAGGCGGCTGAACAATGGAGATCATCATAAGTGCACGAATGAGGAAAAATCAGAGTTATAAGTTATTCATTGCACAAAACAATGTTAATACATCAAATTTTTTCATATATTCCTTACAAATAAAATATATACATTCTGATTACACACATAAATACAGAATTTAATGATCTGTCAAGGGTGGGGTACTTAAATAAACACTATTACATGTAAATACATGTAATAACATGTAATGCCAAATGTGATTTATGCAGTCATAACATAATTCAAGTAACTCATCAAAAATTACATACAGTCAGTCCAAATAAATAGAATTACATCATGTTGAAATTCTGAATCACTCAGTCAGTTAGTCTAAGGGAAGTAACTCTAAAAACTGCTATCTTGCAATGGACACTGTTGACAGTTTCAAGCAATTTTAACCATGAAAACTTTACAAAATGCCCCTACTAAACTCATAAAACATAATCATTCCAATAACATATACCCCATACTAGGCTGACATGAGTCCAATGTGTCATAACCCCAATTTCCCATTCATGTGCAATAAACATGTGTAACACTCCCCTCCCCACCCCTCTCTTAAGAGGAGTGGGTGGAGAAAAAAAGGGGGGGGGGTGAGAGACACTCATTCATGACCATATGTATGCCTAACATGTACTCCTGGCTAAACACTCACAATCACAAATCTAGGGATAAAAAAATGAAACATGGTAACTTACCAGGTGAAGGCACTAGATGTTGACAACTGCGGTAGTTTCAGGGCGTGTGGGTGAGACCGTCTTGTACATCAACCTTACTCAGGTCAAGACCATTTAGGCGAGGGAAAAGACTGCAGAACTCCTCTACGTGGATAGCTGGGAAGCATGGGAGGCAGTATTTGATCCAAATCACTCTGCTGGTCCAGATGCAGAATACCCGAACAATGAAGATCTGCTGAAAAATAAACATTAAGATGACATTAAATTGACATTAAATAGCATCAGGTCATCAATTTGAAAAGAATAGACATTTTTTAATGCATTGCAAATATGATGCTTACAAAAAATAAGAAAAACAAATAAAAAACCTTGTTTACAACATAATTGTTGTCCAAATTCTATTGACAGATGATCAGCAGACCTTAATTGAGCCCATCAATTATGAGTTAAATATGAATTTAAAAATTTAAAAAACAAGCAAAGAACTGCAAAAATGAATTGTTACACATGTAATCAACAATAATATTTTCTAATTTAGAATTCAAACCAATATTTCTTGCTTTTTCTTCTTTCCTGGTCCCTCTAATTTTACTCTTTACACATATACAATACTCCAGTCCCCCTCAATTTTAAATTACAGCCACTCCCATCTTAAAATTTAAATTTAATGAACTAATTTTACTGCAAGTGTATTGAAATGTCAAGTCTGTCCAAATAATCATGAAATATTGACATTTGTTTGACTTTAAAGAAAGAAAACATGAAAAAAATAGGGTCTCTATAGGGAAAAGCCTACCAATTATTTTCCCATAGAACTCCATACAAATGTTATGACCTCTCAGTACTTTACTATAATAGTTTCAGTCAAATCTTTGGTATCATTTGAAACTTCAAGACCTTTCAGGAAATGACAAAAAAATATAGGGTCCCGTGGCGTTTATAGGTCAAATTTGCAGTTGTTTACAACTTACAGCGATCGGCAGTAAATGTCACTCTACATAAAAAATCAACCCCCACCCCTACAATTTTTCCTAGTGTTGCTATATTCTTTAAAATATTCCCCCATTCCATCATTTATTTTAAAAACTAATAATTTTACTACAAAATGAGAATTGTCACATACCTGAATTCAGCCAATCGCCTAACGCCTACCCATTCATTCCATATTACAACGTTCTATATTTTTTCTCTGATGTAAACATCCGGGGGTTTGGTACTCTCATTCCTATACTTAGAATCTTACCTACCTCAGAATTAGTCCATTTGCTATTTTTTAAAGACTTTAGACCTACCTGAGTTTATGTATGAAATTTGAGTCCCATGAGTCCAATGTCATGGATGTTGTCACTAGCTCAATTGATGACATCATGCTGCAGATGCTGGCGTTACAGGGAGTGAATGACATTCAGACCTCTGAATCTATTTGTATATAATTAGTGCCTGGAATCAATAAAATAGTTTGTTTACTACTTGTTTTTGAGTATTGGTATTATCTATATGATAAAATGTCAAAATTTTATTAATTTCCTAATAAGGGTATATTCTACCCAGGTTTTAAGAAAACCTCCTAAAATTGATGAAATCCTAGTAAATTAATCAAAATATACATGCTTTATACTGACAAATTGGTAAAAAATGTTCATATCATGAACAATCATCCATTATTGATTCTAATAAGCCAAATAATTCTAATCAGGCCCTTCCTGTTGATTGAGCATGTGCGAACAATATCACCACCCCCCAGTGTAATGCAGCTTACAGAACTAGCAGGTGCCCCCTTATCTTTCTTTAAAACACTATTCTAGCAAACGAAAAAGGACATAATTTTGATATAATATTAGAGCTAGGTACCTGGGGTAATGAACAGAACTGTTTAATTGTAAAATTATTGAAAATTAAATCTAGAAAAGGCCAAGTTCTTGCCAATGTCAAAAATCAAGAGGGGTAACTATTCTAGTGTCAAATCACAAAATGCGCCTCCAAGTACAGAGACAGAAGATAGTATGCTGAAAAGTTTACCTTCATTATATAGAAGAATGTCCATCGTGATGAATCAGATGGCTACCGACTGTCCGACAGCATCAATATGGGGCAAAATGACCCCACCGCCCTGCCACTATCATCTTCCAAAGCTGAGGCGGCTGAACAATGGAGATCATCATAAGTGCACGAATGAGGAAAAATCAGAGTTATAAGTTATTCATTGCACAAAACAATGTTAATACATCAAATTTTTTCATATATTCCTTACAAATAAAATATATACATTCTGATTACACACATAAATACAGAATTTAATGATCTGTCAAGGGTGGGGTACTTAAATAAACACTATTACATGTAAATACATGTAATAACATGTAATGCCAAATGTGATTTATGCAGTCATAACATAATTCAAGTAACTCATCAAAAATTACATACAGTCAGTCCAAATAAATAGAATTACATCATGTTGAAATTCTGAATCACTCAGTCAGTTAGTCTAAGGGAAGTAACTCTAAAAACTGCTATCTTGCAATGGACACTGTTGACAGTTTCAAGCAATTTTAACCATGAAAACTTTACAAAATGCCCCTACTAAACTCATAAAACATAATCATTCCAATAACATATACCCCATACTAGGCTGACATGAGTCCAATGTGTCATAACCCCAATTTCCCATTCATGTGCAATAAACATGTGTAACACTCCCCTCCCCACCCCTCTCTTAAGAGGAGTGGGTGGAGAAAAAAAGGGGGGGGGGTGAGAGACACTCATTCATGACCATATGTATGCCTAACATGTACTCCTGGCTAAACACTCACAATCACAAATCTAGGGATAAAAAAATGAAACATGGTAACTTACCAGGTGAAGGCACTAGATGTTGACAACTGCGGTAGTTTCAGGGCGTGTGGGTGAGACCGTCTTGTACATCAACCTTACTCAGGTCAAGACCATTTAGGCGAGGGAAAAGACTGCAGAACTCCTCTACGTGGATAGCTGGGAAGCATGGGAGGCAGTATTTGATCCAAATCACTCTGCTGGTCCAGATGCAGAATACCCGAACAATGAAGATCTGCTGAAAAATAAACATTAAGATGACATTAAATTGACATTAAATAGCATCAGGTCATCAATTTGAAAAGAATAGACATTTTTTAATGCATTGCAAATATGATGCTTACAAAAAATAAGAAAAACAAATAAAAAACCTTGTTTACAACATAATTGTTGTCCAAATTCTATTGACAGATGATCAGCAGACCTTAATTGAGCCCATCAATTATGAGTTAAATATGAATTTAAAAATTTAAAAAACAAGCAAAGAACTGCAAAAATGAATTGTTACACATGTAATCAACAATAATATTTTCTAATTTAGAATTCAAACCAATATTTCTTGCTTTTTCTTCTTTCCTGGTCCCTCTAATTTTACTCTTTACACATATACAATACTCCAGTCCCCCTCAATTTTAAATTACAGCCACTCCCATCTTAAAATTTAAATTTAATGAACTAATTTTACTGCAAGTGTATTGAAATGTCAAGTCTGTCCAAATAATCATGAAATATTGACATTTGTTTGACTTTAAAGAAAGAAAACATGAAAAAAATAGGGTCTCTATAGGGAAAAGCCTACCAATTATTTTCCCATAGAACTCCATACAAATGTTATGACCTCTCAGTACTTTACTATAATAGTTTCAGTCAAATCTTTGGTATCATTTGAAACTTCAAGACCTTTCAGGAAATGACAAAAAAATATAGGGTCCCGTGGCGTTTATAGGTCAAATTTGCAGTTGTTTACAACTTACAGCGATCGGCAGTAAATGTCACTCTACATAAAAAATCAACCCCCACCCCTACAATTTTTCCTAGTGTTGCTATATTCTTTAAAATATTCCCCCATTCCATCATTTATTTTAAAAACTAATAATTTTACTACAAAATGAGAATTGTCACATACCTGAATTCAGCCAATCGCCTAACGCCTACCCATTCATTCCTTATTACAACGTTCTATAACTTTTCTCTGATGTAAACATCCGGGGGTTTGGTACTCTCATTCCTATACTTAGAATCTTACCTACCTCAGAATTAGTCCATTTGCTATTTTTTAAAGACTTTAGACCTACCTGAGTTTATGTATGAAATTTGAGTCCCATGAGTCCAATGTCATGGATGTTGTCACTAGCTCAATTGATGACATCATGCTGCAGATGCTGGCGTTACAGGGAGTGAATGACATTCAGACCTCTGAATCTATTTGTATATAATTAGTGCCTGGAATCAATAAAATAGTTTGTTTACTACTTGTTTTTGAGTATTGGTATTATCTATATGATAAAATGTCAAAATTTTATTAATTTCCTAATAAGGGTATATTCTACCCAGGTTTTAAGAAAACCTCCTAAAATTGATGAAATCCTAGTAAATTAATCAAAATATACATGCTTTATACTGACAAATTGGTAAAAAATGTTCATATCATGAACAATCATCCATTATTGATTCTAATAAGCCAAATAATTCTAATCAGGCCCTTCCTGTTGATTGAGCATGTGCGAACAATATCACCACCCCCCAGTGTAATGCAGCTTACAGAACTAGCAGGTGCCCCCTTATCTTTCTTTAAAACACTATTCTAGCAAACGAAAAAGGACATAATTTTGATATAATATTAGAGCTAGGTACCTGGGGTAATGAACAGAACTGTTTAATTGTAAAATTATTGAAAATTAAATCTAGAAAAGGCCAAGTTCTTGCCAATGTCAAAAATCAAGAGGGGTAACTATTCTAGTGTCAAATCACAAAATGCGCCTCCAAGTACAGAGACAGAAGATAGTATGCTGAAAAGTTTACCTTCATTATATAGAAGAATGTCCATCGTGATGAATCAGATGGCTACCGACTGTCCGACAGCATCAATATGGGGCAAAATGACCCCACCGCCCTGCCACTATCATCTTCCAAAGCTGAGGCGGCTGAACAATGGAGATCATCATAAGTGCACGAATGAGGAAAAATCAGAGTTATAAGTTATTCATTGCACAAAACAATGTTAATACATCAAATTTTTTCATATATTCCTTACAAATAAAATATATACATTCTGATTACACACATAAATACAGAATTTAATGATCTGTCAAGGGTGGGGTACTTAAATAAACACTATTACATGTAAATACATGTAATAACATGTAATGCCAAATGTGATTTATGCAGTCATAACATAATTCAAGTAACTCATCAAAAATTACATACAGTCAGTCCAAATAAATAGAATTACATCATGTTGAAATTCTGAATCACTCAGTCAGTTAGTCTAAGGGAAGTAACTCTAAAAACTGCTATCTTGCAATGGACACTGTTGACAGTTTCAAGCAATTTTAACCATGAAAACTTTACAAAATGCCCCTACTAAACTCATAAAACATAATCATTCCAATAACATATACCCCATACTAGGCTGACATGAGTCCAATGTGTCATAACCCCAATTTCCCATTCATGTGCAATAAACATGTGTAACACTCCCCTCCCCACCCCTCTCTTAAGAGGAGTGGGTGGAGAAAAAAAGGGGGGGGGGGTGAGAGACACTCATTCATGACCATATGTATGCCTAACATGTACTCCTGGCTAAACACTCACAATCACAAATCTAGGGATAAAAAAATGAAACATGGTAACTTACCAGGTGAAGGCACTAGATGTTGACAACTGCGGTAGTTTCAGGGCGTGTGGGTGAGACCGTCTTGTACATCAACCTTACTCAGGTCAAGACCATCTAGGCGAGGGAAAAGACTGCAGAACTCCTCTACGTGGATAGCTGGGAAGCATGGGAGGCAGTATTTGATCCAAATCACTCTGCTGGTCCAGATGCAGAATACCCGAACAATGAAGATCTGCTGAAAAATAAACATTAAGATGACATTAAATTGACATTAAATAGCATCAGGTCATCAATTTGAAAAGAATAGACATTTTTTAATGCATTGCAAATATGATGCTTACAAAAAATAAGAAAAACAAATAAAAAACCTTGTTTACAACATAATTGTTGTCCAAATTCTATTGACAGATGATCAGCAGACCTTAATTGAGCCCATCAATTATGAGTTAAATATGAATTTAAAAATTTAAAAAACAAGCAAAGAACTGCAAAAATGAATTGTTACACATGTAATCAACAATAATATTTTCTAATTTAGAATTCAAACCAATATTTCTTGCTTTTTCTTCTTTCCTGGTCCCTCTAATTTTACTCTTTACACATATACAATACTCCAGTCCCCCTCAATTTTAAATTACAGCCACTCCCATCTTAAAATTTAAATTTAATGAACTAATTTTACTGCAAGTGTATTGAAATGTCAAGTCTGTCCAAATAATCATGAAATATTGACATTTGTTTGACTTTAAAGAAAGAAAACATGAAAAAAATAGGGTCTCTATAGGGAAAAGCCTACCAATTATTTTCCCATAGAACTCCATACAAATGTTATGACCTCTCAGTACTTTACTATAATAGTTTCAGTCAAATCTTTGGTATCATTTGAAACTTCAAGACCTTTCAGGAAATGACAAAAAAATATAGGGTCCCGTGGCGTTTATAGGTCAAATTTGCAGTTGTTTACAACTTACAGCGATCGGCAGTAAATGTCACTCTACATAAAAAATCAACCCCCACCCCTACAATTTTTCCTAGTGTTGCTATATTCTTTAAAATATTCCCCCATTCCATCATTTATTTTAAAAACTAATAATTTTACTACAAAATGAGAATTGTCACATACCTGAATTCAGCCAATCGCCTAACGCCTACCCATTCATTCCTTATTACAACGTTCTATAACTTTTCTCTGATGTAAACATCCGGGGGTTTGGTACTCTCATTCCTATACTTAGAATCTTACCTACCTCAGAATTAGTCCATTTGCTATTTTTTAAAGACTTTAGACCTACCTGAGTTTATGTATGAAATTTGAGTCCCATGAGTCCAATGTCATGGATGTTGTCACTAGCTCAATTGATGACATCATGCTGCAGATGCTGGCGTTACAGGGAGTGAATGACATTCAGACCTCTGAATCTATTTGTATATAATTAGTGCCTGGAATCAATAAAATAGTTTGTTTACTACTTGTTTTTGAGTATTGGTATTATCTATATGATAAAATGTCAAAATTTTATTAATTTCCTAATAAGGGTATATTCTACCCAGGTTTTAAGAAAACCTCCTAAAATTGATGAAATCCTAGTAAATTAATCAAAATATACATGCTTTATACTGACAAATTGGTAAAAAATGTTCATATCATGAACAATCATCCATTATTGATTCTAATAAGCCAAATAATTCTAATCAGGCCCTTCCTGTTGATTGAGCATGTGCGAACAATATCACCACCCCCCAGTGTAATGCAGCTTACAGAACTAGCAGGTGCCCCCTTATCTTTCTTTAAAACACTATTCTAGCAAACGAAAAAGGACATAATTTTGATATAATATTAGAGCTAGGTACCTGGGGTAATGAACAGAACTGTTTAATTGTAAAATTATTGAAAATTAAATCTAGAAAAGGCCAAGTTCTTGCCAATGTCAAAAATCAAGAGGGGTAACTATTCTAGTGTCAAATCACAAAATGCGCCTCCAAGTACAGAGACAGAAGATAGTATGCTGAAAAGTTTACCTTCATTATATAGAAGAATGTCCATCGTGATGAATCAGATGGCTACCGACTGTCCGACAGCATCAATATGGGGCAAAATGACCCCACCGCCCTGCCACTATCATCTTCCAAAGCTGAGGCGGCTGAACAATGGAGATCATCATAAGTGCACGAATGAGGAAAAATCAGAGTTATAAGTTATTCATTGCACAAAACAATGTTAATACATCAAATTTTTTCATATATTCCTTACAAATAAAATATATACATTCTGATTACACACATAAATACAGAATTTAATGATCTGTCAAGGGTGGGGTACTTAAATAAACACTATTACATGTAAATACATGTAATAACATGTAATGCCAAATGTGATTTATGCAGTCATAACATAATTCAAGTAACTCATCAAAAATTACATACAGTCAGTCCAAATAAATAGAATTACATCATGTTGAAATTCTGAATCACTCAGTCAGTTAGTCTAAGGGAAGTAACTCTAAAAACTGCTATCTTGCAATGGACACTGTTGACAGTTTCAAGCAATTTTAACCATGAAAACTTTACAAAATGCCCCTACTAAACTCATAAAACATAATCATTCCAATAACATATACCCCATACTAGGCTGACATGAGTCCAATGTGTCATAACCCCAATTTCCCATTCATGTGCAATAAACATGTGTAACACTCCCCTCCCCACCCCTCTCTTAAGAGGAGTGGGTGGAGAAAAAAAGGGGGGGGGGGGTGAGAGACACTCATTCATGACCATATGTATGCCTAACATGTACTCCTGGCTAAACACTCACAATCACAAATCTAGGGATAAAAAAATGAAACATGGTAACTTACCAGGTGAAGGCACTAGATGTTGACAACTGCGGTAGTTTCAGGGCGTGTGGGTGAGACCGTCTTGTACATCAACCTTACTCAGGTCAAGACCATTTAGGCGAGGGAAAAGACTGCAGAACTCCTCTACGTGGATAGCTGGGAAGCATGGGAGGCAGTATTTGATCCAAATCACTCTGCTGGTCCAGATGCAGAATACCCGAACAATGAAGATCTGCTGAAAAATAAACATTAAGATGACATTAAATTGACATTAAATAGCATCAGGTCATCAATTTGAAAAGAATAGACATTTTTTAATGCATTGCAAATATGATGCTTACAAAAAATAAGAAAAACAAATAAAAAACCTTGTTTACAACATAATTGTTGTCCAAATTCTATTGACAGATGATCAGCAGACCTTAATTGAGCCCATCAATTATGAGTTAAATATGAATTTAAAAATTTAAAAAACAAGCAAAGAACTGCATAAATGAATTGTTACACATGTAATCAACAATAATATTTTCTAATTTACAATTCAAACCAATATTTCTTTCTTTTTCTTCTTTCCTGGTCTCTCTAATTTTACTCTTTACACATATACAATACTCCAGTCCCCCTCAATTTTAAATTACAGCCACTCCCATCTTAAAATTTAAATTTAATGAACTAATTTTACTGCAAGTGTATTGAAATGTCAAGTCTGTCCAAATAATCATGAAATATTGACATTTGTTTGACTTTAAAGAAAGAAAACATGAAAAAAATAGGGTCTCTATAGGGAAAAGCCTACCAATTATTTTCCCATAGAACTCCATACAAATGTTATGACCTCTCAGTACTTTACTATAATAGTTTCAGTCAAATCTTTGGTATCATTTGAAACTTCAAGACCTTTCAGGAAATGACAAAAAAATATAGGGTCCCGTGGCGTTTATAGGTCAAATTTGCAGTTGTTTACAACTTACAGCGATCGGCAGTAAATGTCACTCTACATAAAAAATCAACCCCCACCCCTACAATTTTTCCTAGTGTTGCTATATTCTTTAAAATATTCCCCCATTCCATCATTTATTTTAAAAACTAATAATTTTACTACAAAATGAGAATTGTCACATACCTGAATTCAGCCAATCGCCTAACGCCTACCCATTCATTCCTTATTACAACGTTCTATAACTTTTCTCTGATGTAAACATCCGGGGGTTTGGTACTCTCATTCCTATACTTAGAATCTTACCTACCTCAGAATTAGTCCATTTGCTATTTTTTAAAGACTTTAGACCTACCTGAGTTTATGTATGAAATTTGAGTCCCATGAGTCCAATGTCATGGATGTTGTCACTAGCTCAATTGATGACATCATGCTGCAGATGCTGGCGTTACAGGGAGTGAATGACATTCAGACCTCTGAATCTATTTGTATATAATTAGTGCCTGGAATCAATAAAATAGTTTGTTTACTACTTGTTTTTGAGTATTGGTATTATCTATATGATAAAATGTCAAAATTTTATTAATTTCCTAATAAGGGTATATTCTACCCAGGTTTTAAGAAAACCTCCTAAAATTGATGAAATCCTAGTAAATTAATCAAAATATACATGCTTTATACTGACAAATTGGTAAAAAATGTTCATAACATGAACAATCATCCATTATTGATTCTAATAAGCCAAATAATTCTAATCAGGCCCTTCCTGTTGATTGAGCATGTGCGAACAATATCACCACCCCCCAGTGTAATGCAGCTTACAGAACTAGCAGGTGCCCCCTTATCTTTCTTTAAAACACTATTCTAGCAAACGAAAAAGGACATAATTTTGATATAATATTAGAGCTAGGCACCTGGGGTAATGAACAGAACTGTTTAATTGTAAAATTATTGAAAATTAAATCTAGAAAAGGCCAAGTTCTTGCCAATGTCAAAAATCAAGAGGGGTAACTATTCTAGTGTCAAATCACAAAATGCGCCTCCAAGTACAGAGACAGAAGATAGTATGCTGAAAAGTTTACCTTCATTATATAGAAGAATGTCCATCGTGATGAATCAGATGGCTACCGACTGTCCGACAGCATCAATATGGGGCAAAATGACCCCACCGCCCTGCCACTATCATCTTCCAAAGCTGAGGCGGCTGAACAATGGAGATCATCATAAGTGCACGAATGAGGAAAAATCAGAGTTATAAGTTATTCATTGCACAAAACAATGTTAATACATCAAATTTTTTCATATATTCCTTACAAATAAAATATATACATTCTGATTACACACATAAATACAGAATTTAATGATCTGTCAAGGGTGGGGTACTTAAATAAACACTATTACATGTAAATACATGTAATAACATGTAATGCCAAATGTGATTTATGCAGTCATAACATAATTCAAGTAACTCATCAAAAATTACATACAGTCAGTCCAAATAAATAGAATTACATCATGTTGAAATTCTGAATCACTCAGTCAGTTAGTCTAAGGGAAGTAACTCTAAAAACTGCTATCTTGCAATGGACACTGTTGACAGTTTCAAGCAATTTTAACCATGAAAACTTTACAAAATGCCCCTACTAAACTCATAAAACATAATCATTCCAATAACATATACCCCATACTAGGCTGACATGAGTCCAATGTGTCATAACCCCAATTTCCCATTCATGTGCAATAAACATGTGTAACACTCCCCTCCCCACCCCTCTCTTAAGAGGAGTGGGTGGAGAAAAAAAGGGGGGGGGGTGAGAGACACTCATTCATGACCATATGTATGCCTAACATGTACTCCTGGCTAAACACTCACAATCACAAATCTAGGGATAAAAAAATGAAACATGGTAACTTACCAGGTGAAGGCACTAGATGTTGACAACTGCGGTAGTTTCAGGGCGTGTGGGTGAGACCGTCTTGTACATCAACCTTACTCAGGTCAAGACCATTTAGGCGAGGGAAAAGACTGCAGAACTCCTCTACGTGGATAGCTGGGAAGCATGGGAGGCAGTATTTGATCCAAATCACTCTGCTGGTCCAGATGCAGAATACCCGAACAATGAAGATCTGCTGAAAAATAAACATTAAGATGACATTAAATTGACATTAAATAGCATCAGGTCATCAATTTGAAAAGAATAGACATTTTTTAATGCATTGCAAATATGATGCTTACAAAAAATAAGAAAAACAAATAAAAAACCTTGTTTACAACATAATTGTTGTCCAAATTCTATTGACAGATGATCAGCAGACCTTAATTGAGCCCATCAATTATGAGTTAAATATGAATTTAAAAATTTAAAAAACAAGCAAAGAACTGCAAAAATGAATTGTTACACATGTAATCAACAATAATATTTTCTAATTTAGAATTCAAACCAATATTTCTTGCTTTTTCTTCTTTCCTGGTCCCTCTAATTTTACTCTTTACACATATACAATACTCCAGTCCCCCTCAATTTTAAATTACAGCCACTCCCATCTTAAAATTTAAATTTAATGAACTAATTTTACTGCAAGTGTATTGAAATGTCAAGTCTGTCCAAATAATCATGAAATATTGACATTTGTTTGACTTTAAAGAAAGAAAACATGAAAAAAATAGGGTCTCTATAGGGAAAAGCCTACCAATTATTTTCCCATAGAACTCCATACAAATGTTATGACCTCTCAGTACTTTACTATAATAGTTTCAGTCAAATCTTTGGTATCATTTGAAACTTCAAGACCTTTCAGGAAATGACAAAAAAATATAGGGTCCCGTGGCGTTTATAGGTCAAATTTGCAGTTGTTTACAACTTACAGCGATCGGCAGTAAATGTCACTCTACATAAAAAATCAACCCCCACCCCTACAATTTTTCCTAGTGTTGCTATATTCTTTAAAATATTCCCCCATTCCATCATTTATTTTAAAAACTAATAATTTTACTACAAAATGAGAATTGTCACATACCTGAATTCAGCCAATCGCCTAACGCCTACCCATTCATTCCTTATTACAACGTTCTATAACTTTTCTCTGATGTAAACATCCGGGGGTTTGGTACTCTCATTCCTATACTTAGAATCTTACCTACCTCAGAATTAGTCCATTTGCTATTTTTTAAAGACTTTAGACCTACCTGAGTTTATGTATGAAATTTGAGTCCCATGAGTCCAATGTCATGGATGTTGTCACTAGCTCAATTGATGACATCATGCTGCAGATGCTGGCGTTACAGGGAGTGAATGACATTCAGACCTCTGAATCTATTTGTATATAATTAGTGCCTGGAATCAATAAAATAGTTTTTTTACCACTTGTTTTTGAGTATTGGTATTATCTATATGATAAAATGTCAAAATTTTATTAATTTCCTAATAAGGGTATATTCTACCCAGGTTTTAAGAAAACCTCCTAAAATTGATGAAATCCTAGTAAATTAATCAAAATATACATGCTTTATACTGACAAATTGGTAAAAAATGTTCATATCATGAACAATCATCCATTATTGATTCTAATAAGCCAAATAATTCTAATCAGGCCCTTCCTGTTGATTGAGCATGTGCGAACAATATCACCACCCCCCAGTGTAATGCAGCTTACAGAACTAGCAGGTGCCCCCTTATCTTTCTTTAAAACACTATTCTAGCAAACGAAAAAGGACATAATTTTGATATAATATTAGAGCTAGGTACCTGGGGTAATGAACAGAACTGTTTAATTGTAAAATTATTGAAAATTAAATCTAGAAAAGGCCAAGTTCTTGCCAATGTCAAAAATCAAGAGGGGTAACTATTCTAGTGTCAAATCACAAAATGCGCCTCCAAGTACAGAGACAGAAGATAGTATGCTGAAAAGTTTACCTTCATTATATAGAAGAATGTCCATCGTGATGAATCAGATGGCTACCGACTGTCCGACAGCATCAATATGGGGCAAAATGACCCCACCGCCCTGCCACTATCATCTTCCAAAGCTGAGGCGGCTGAACAATGGAGATCATCATAAGTGCACGAATGAGGAAAAATCAGAGTTATAAGTTATTCATTGCACAAAACAATGTTAATACATCAAATTTTTTCATATATTCCTTACAAATAAAATATATACATTCTGATTACACACATAAATACAGAATTTAATGATCTGTCAAGGGTGGGGTACTTAAATAAACACTATTACATGTAAATACATGTAATAACATGTAATGCCAAATGTGATTTATGCAGTCATAACATAATTCAAGTAACTCATCAAAAATTACATACAGTCAGTCCAAATAAATAGAATTACATCATGTTGAAATTCTGAATCACTCAGTCAGTTAGTCTAAGGGAAGTAACTCTAAAAACTGCTATCTTGCAATGGACACTGTTGACAGTTTCAAGCAATTTTAACCATGAAAACTTTACAAAATGCCCCTACTAAACTCATAAAACATAATCATTCCAATAACATATACCCCATACTAGGCTGACATGAGTCCAATGTGTCATAACCCCAATTTCCCATTCATGTGCAATAAACATGTGTAACACTCCCCTCCCCACCCCTCTCTTAAGAGGAGTGGGTGGAGAAAAAAAGGGGGGGGGGTGAGAGACACTCATTCATGACCATATGTATGCCTAACATGTACTCCTGGCTAAACACTCACAATCACAAATCTAGGGATAAAAAAATGAAACATGGTAACTTACCAGGTGAAGGCACTAGATGTTGACAACTGCGGTAGTTTCAGGGCGTGTGGGTGAGACCGTCTTGTACATCAACCTTACTCAGGTCAAGACCATTTAGGCGAGGGAAAAGACTGCAGAACTCCTCTACGTGGATAGCTGGGAAGCATGGGAGGCAGTATTTGATCCAAATCACTCTGCTGGTCCAGATGCAGAATACCCGAACAATGAAGATCTGCTGAAAAATAAACATTAAGATGACATTAAATTGACATTAAATAGCATCAGGTCATCAATTTGAAAAGAATAGACATTTTTTAATGCATTGCAAATATGATGCTTACAAAAAATAAGAAAAACAAATAAAAAACCTTGTTTACAACATAATTGTTGTCCAAATTCTATTGACAGATGATCAGCAGACCTTAATTGAGCCCATCAATTATGAGTTAAATATGAATTTAAAAATTTAAAAAACAAGCAAAGAACTGCAAAAATGAATTGTTACACATGTAATCAACAATAATATTTTCTAATTTAGAATTCAAACCAATATTTCTTGCTTTTTCTTCTTTCCTGGTCCCTCTAATTTTACTCTTTACACATATACAATACTCCAGTCCCCCTCAATTTTAAATTACAGCCACTCCCATCTTAAAATTTAAATTTAATGAACTAATTTTACTGCAAGTGTATTGAAATGTCAAGTCTGTCCAAATAATCATGAAATATTGACATTTGTTTGACTTTAAAGAAAGAAAACATGAAAAAAATAGGGTCTCTATAGGGAAAAGCCTACCAATTATTTTCCCATAGAACTCCATACAAATGTTATGACCTCTCAGTACTTTACTATAATAGTTTCAGTCAAATCTTTGGTATCATTTGAAACTTCAAGACCTTTCAGGAAATGACAAAAAAATATAGGGTCCCGTGGCGTTTATAGGTCAAATTTGCAGTTGTTTACAACTTACAGCGATCGGCAGTAAATGTCACTCTACATAAAAAATCAACCCCCACCCCTACAATTTTTCCTAGTGTTGCTATATTCTTTAAAATATTCCCCCATTCCATCATTTATTTTAAAAACTAATAATTTTACTACAAAATGAGAATTGTCACATACCTGAATTCAGCCAATCGCCTAACGCCTACCCATTCATTCCATATTACAACGTTCTATAACTTTTCTCTGATGTAAACATCCGGGGGTTTGGTACTCTCATTCCTATACTTAGAATCTTACCTACCTCAGAATTAGTCCATTTGCTATTTTTTAAAGACTTTAGACCTACCTGAGTTTATGTATGAAATTTGAGTCCCATGAGTCCAATGTCATGGATGTTGTCACTAGCTCAATTGATGACATCATGCTGCAGATGCTGGCGTTACAGGGAGTGAATGACATTCAGACCTCTGAATCTATTTGTATATAATTAGTGCCTGGAATCAATAAAATAGTTTGTTTACTACTTGTTTTTGAGTATTGGTATTATCTATATGATAAAATGTCAAAATTTTATTAATTTCCTAATAAGGGTATATTCTACCCAGGTTTTAAGAAAACCTCCTAAAATTGATGAAATCCTAGTAAATTAATCAAAATATACATGCTTTATACTGACAAATTGGTAAAAAATGTTCATATCATGAACAATCATCCATTATTGATTCTAATAAGCCAAATAATTCTAATCAGGCCCTTCCTGTTGATTGAGCATGTGCGAACAATATCACCACCCCCCAGTGTAATGCAGCTTACAGAACTAGCAGGTGCCCCCTTATCTTTCTTTAAAACACTATTCTAGCAAACGAAAAAGGACATAATTTTGATATAATATTAGAGCTAGGTACCTGGGGTAATGAACAGAACTGTTTAATTGTAAAATTATTGAAAATTAAATCTAGAAAAGGCCAAGTTCTTGCCAATGTCAAAAATCAAGAGGGGTAACTATTCTAGTGTCAAATCACAAAATGCGCCTCCAAGTACAGAGACAGAAGATAGTATGCTGAAAAGTTTACCTTCATTATATAGAAGAATGTCCATCGTGATGAATCAGATGGCTACCGACTGTCCGACAGCATCAATATGGGGCAAAATGACCCCACCGCCCTGCCACTATCATCTTCCAAAGCTGAGGCGGCTGAACAATGGAGATCATCATAAGTGCACGAATGAGGAAAAATCAGAGTTATAAGTTATTCATTGCACAAAACAATGTTAATACATCAAATTTTTTCATATATTCCTTACAAATAAAATATATACATTCTGATTACACACATAAATACAGAATTTAATGATCTGTCAAGGGTGGGGTACTTAAATAAACACTATTACATGTAAATACATGTAATAACATGTAATGCCAAATGTGATTTATGCAGTCATAACATAATTCAAGTAACTCATCAAAAATTACATACAGTCAGTCCAAATAAATAGAATTACATCATGTTGAAATTCTGAATCACTCAGTCAGTTAGTCTAAGGGAAGTAACTCTAAAAACTGCTATCTTGCAATGGACACTGTTGACAGTTTCAAGCAATTTTAACCATGAAAACTTTACAAAATGCCCCTACTAAACTCATAAAACATAATCATTCCAATAACATATACCCCATACTAGGCTGACATGAGTCCAATGTGTCATAACCCCAATTTCCCATTCATGTGCAATAAACATGTGTAACACTCCCCTCCCCACCCCTCTCTTAAGAGGAGTGGGTGGAGAAAAAAAGGGGGGGGTGAGAGACACTCATTCATGACCATATGTATGCCTAACATGTACTCCTGGCTAAACACTCACAATCACAAATCTAGGGATAAAAAAATGAAACATGGTAACTTACCAGGTGAAGGCACTAGATGTTGACAACTGCGGTAGTTTCAGGGCGTGTGGGTGAGACCGTCTTGTACATCAACCTTACTCAGGTCAAGACCATTTAGGCGAGGGAAAAGACTGCAGAACTCCTCTACGTGGATAGCTGGGAAGCATGGGAGGCAGTATTTGATCCAAATCACTCTGCTGGTCCAGATGCAGAATACCCGAACAATGAAGATCTGCTGAAAAATAAACATTAAGATGACATTAAATTGACATTAAATAGCATCAGGTCATCAATTTGAAAAGAATAGACATTTTTTAATGCATTGCAAATATGATGCTTACAAAAAATAAGAAAAACAAATAAAAAACCTTGTTTACAACATAATTGTTGTCCAAATTCTATTGACAGATGATCAGCAGACCTTAATTGAGCCCATCAATTATGAGTTAAATATGAATTTAAAAATTTAAAAAACAAGCAAAGAACTGCAAAAATGAATTGTTACACATGTAATCAACAATAATATTTTCTAATTTAGAATTCAAACCAATATTTCTTGCTTTTTCTTCTTTCCTGGTCCCTCTAATTTTACTCTTTACACATATACAATACTCCAGTCCCCCTCAATTTTAAATTACAGCCACTCCCATCTTAAAATTTAAATTTAATGAACTAATTTTACTGCAAGTGTATTGAAATGTCAAGTCTGTCCAAATAATCATGAAATATTGACATTTGTTTGACTTTAAAGAAAGAAAACATGAAAAAAATAGGGTCTCTATAGGGAAAAGCCTACCAATTATTTTCCCATAGAACTCCATACAAATGTTATGACCTCTCAGTACTTTACTATAATAGTTTCAGTCAAATCTTTGGTATCATTTGAAACTTCAAGACCTTTCAGGAAATGACAAAAAAATATAGGGTCCCGTGGCGTTTATAGGTCAAATTTGCAGTTGTTTACAACTTACAGCGATCGGCAGTAAATGTCACTCTACATAAAAAATCAACCCCCACCCCTACAATTTTTCCTAGTGTTGCTATATTCTTTAAAATATTCCCCCATTCCATCATTTATTTTAAAAACTAATAATTTTACTACAAAATGAGAATTGTCACATACCTGAATTCAGCCAATCGCCTAACGCCTACCCATTCATTCCTTATTACAACGTTCTATAACTTTTCTCTGATGTAAACATCCGGGGGTTTGGTACTCTCATTCCTATACTTAGAATCTTACCTACCTCAGAATTAGTCCATTTGCTATTTTTTAAAGACTTTAGACCTACCTGAGTTTATGTATGAAATTTGAGTCCCATGAGTCCAATGTCATGGATGTTGTCACTAGCTCAATTGATGACATCATGCTGCAGATGCTGGCGTTACAGGGAGTGAATGACATTCAGACCTCTGAATCTATTTGTATATAATTAGTGCCTGGAATCAATAAAATAGTTTGTTTACTACTTGTTTTTGAGTATTGGTATTATCTATATGATAAAATGTCAAAATTTTATTAATTTCCTAATAAGGGTATATTCTACCCAGGTTTTAAGAAAACCTCCTAAAATTGATGAAATCCTAGTAAATTAATCAAAATAAACATGCTTTATACTGACAAATTGGTAAAAAATGTTCATATCATGAACAATCATCCATTATTGATTCTAATAAGCCAAATAATTCTAATCAGGCCCTTCCTGTTGATTGAGCATGTGCGAACAATATCACCACCCCCCAGTGTAATGCAGCTTACAGAACTAGCAGGTGCCCCCTTATCTTTCTTTAAAACACTATTCTAGCAAACGAAAAAGGACATAATTTTGATATAATATTAGAGCTAGGTACCTGGGGTAATGAACAGAACTGTTTAATTGTAAAATTATTGAAAATTAAATCTAGAAAAGGCCAAGTTCTTGCCAATGTCAAAAATCAAGAGGGGTAACTATTCTAGTGTCAAATCACAAAATGCGCCTCCAAGTACAGAGACAGAAGATAGTATGCTGAAAAGTTTACCTTCATTATATAGAAGAATGTCCATCGTGATGAATCAGATGGCTACCGACTGTCCGACAGCATCAATATGGGGCAAAATGACCCCACCGCCCTGCCACTATCATCTTCCAAAGCTGAGGCGGCTGAACAATGGAGATCATCATAAGTGCACGAATGAGGAAAAATCAGAGTTATAAGTTATTCATTGCACAAAACAATGTTAATACATCAAATTTTTTCATATATTCCTTACAAATAAAATATATACATTCTGATTACACACATAAATACAGAATTTAATGATCTGTCAAGGGTGGGGTACTTAAATAAACACTATTACATGTAAATACATGTAATAACATGTAATGCCAAATGTGATTTATGCAGTCATAACATAATTCAAGTAACTCATCAAAAATTACATACAGTCAGTCCAAATAAATAGAATTACATCATGTTGAAATTCTGAATCACTCAGTCAGTTAGTCTAAGGGAAGTAACTCTAAAAACTGCTATCTTGCAATGGACACTGTTGACAGTTTCAAGCAATTTTAACCATGAAAACTTTACAAAATGCCCCTACTAAACTCATAAAACATAATCATTCCAATAACATATACCCCATACTAGGCTGACATGAGTCCAATGTGTCATAACCCCAATTTCCCATTCATGTGCAATAAACATGTGTAACACTCCCCTCCCCACCCCTCTCTTAAGAGGAGTGGGTGGAGAAAAAAAGGGGGGGGGGGGGTGAGAGACACTCATTCATGACCATATGTATGCCTAACATGTACTCCTGGCTAAACACTCACAATCACAAATCTAGGGATAAAAAAATGAAACATGGTAACTTACCAGGTGAAGGCACTAGATGTTGACAACTGCGGTAGTTTCAGGGCGTGTGGGTGAGACCGTCTTGTACATCAACCTTACTCAGGTCAAGACCATTTAGGCGAGGGAAAAGACTGCAGAACTCCTCTACGTGGATAGCTGGGAAGCATGGGAGGCAGTATTTGATCCAAATCACTCTGCTGGTCCAGATGCAGAATACCCGAACAATGAAGATCTGCTGAAAAATAAACATTAAGATGACATTAAATTGACATTAAATAGCATCAGGTCATCAATTTGAAAAGAATAGACATTTTTTAATGCATTGCAAATATGATGCTTACAAAAAATAAGAAAAACAAATAAAAAACCTTGTTTACAACATAATTGTTGTCCAAATTCTATTGACAGATGATCAGCAGACCTTAATTGAGCCCATCAATTATGAGTTAAATATGAATTTAAAAATTTAAAAAACAAGCAAAGAACTGCATAAATGAATTGTTACACATGTAATCAACAATAATATTTTCTAATTTACAATTCAAACCAATATTTCTTTCTTTTTCTTCTTTCCTGGTCTCTCTAATTTTACTCTTTACACATATACAATACTCCAGTCCCCCTCAATTTTAAATTACAGCCACTCCCATCTTAAAATTTAAATTTAATGAACTAATTTTACTGCAAGTGTATTGAAATGTCAAGTCTGTCCAAATAATCATGAAATATTGACATTTGTTTGACTTTAAAGAAAGAAAACATGAAAAAAATAGGGTCTCTATAGGGAAAAGCCTACCAATTATTTTCCCATAGAACTCCATACAAATGTTATGACCTCTCAGTACTTTACTATAATAGTTTCAGTCAAATCTTTGGTATCATTTGAAACTTCAAGACCTTTCAGGAAATGACAAAAAAATATAGGGTCCCGTGGCGTTTATAGGTCAAATTTGCAGTTGTTTACAACTTACAGCGATCGGCAGTAAATGTCACTCTACATAAAAAATCAACCCCCACCCCTACAATTTTTCCTAGTGTTGCTATATTCTTTAAAATATTCCCCCATTCCATCATTTATTTTAAAAACTAATAATTTTACTACAAAATGAGAATTGTCACATACCTGAATTCAGCCAATCGCCTAACGCCTACCCATTCATTCCTTATTACAACGTTCTATAACTTTTCTCTGATGTAAACATCCGGGGGTTTGGTACTCTCATTCCTATACTTAGAATCTTACCTACCTCAGAATTAGTCCATTTGCTATTTTTTAAAGACTTTAGACCTACCTGAGTTTATGTATGAAATTTGAGTCCCATGAGTCCAATGTCATGGATGTTGTCACTAGCTCAATTGATGACATCATGCTGCAGATGCTGGCGTTACAGGGAGTGAATGACATTCAGACCTCTGAATCTATTTGTATATAATTAGTGCCTGGAATCAATAAAATAGTTTGTTTACTACTTGTTTTTGAGTATTGGTATTATCTATATGATAAAATGTCAAAATTTTATTAATTTCCTAATAAGGGTATATTCTACCCAGGTTTTAAGAAAACCTCCTAAAATTGATGAAATCCTAGTAAATTAATCAAAATATACATGCTTTATACTGACAAATTGGTAAAAAATGTTCATATCATGAACAATCATCCATTATTGATTCTAATAAGCCAAATAATTCTAATCAGGCCCTTCCTGTTGATTGAGCATGTGCGAACAATATCACCACCCCCCAGTGTAATGCAGCTTACAGAACTAGCAGGTGCCCCCTTATCTTTCTTTAAAACACTATTCTAGCAAACGAAAAAGGACATAATTTTGATATAATATTAGAGCTAGGCACCTGGGGTAATGAACAGAACTGTTTAATTGTAAAATTATTGAAAATTAAATCTAGAAAAGGCCAAGTTCTTGCCAATGTCAAAAATCAAGAGGGGTAACTATTCTAGTGTCAAATCACAAAATGCGCCTCCAAGTACAGAGACAGAAGATAGTATGCTGAAAAGTTTACCTTCATTATATAGAAGAATGTCCATCGTGATGAATCAGATGGCTACCGACTGTCCGACAGCATCAATATGGGGCAAAATGACCCCACCGCCCTGCCACTATCATCTTCCAAAGCTGAGGCGGCTGAACAATGGAGATCATCATAAGTGCACGAATGAGGAAAAATCAGAGTTATAAGTTATTCATTGCACAAAACAATGTTAATACATCAAATTTTTTCATATATTCCTTACAAATAAAATATATACATTCTGATTACACACATAAATACAGAATTTAATGATCTGTCAAGGGTGGGGTACTTAAATAAACACTATTACATGTAAATACATGTAATAACATGTAATGCCAAATGTGATTTATGCAGTCATAACATAATTCAAGTAACTCATCAAAAATTACATACAGTCAGTCCAAATAAATAGAATTACATCATGTTGAAATTCTGAATCACTCAGTCAGTTAGTCTAAGGGAAGTAACTCTAAAAACTGCTATCTTGCAATGGACACTGTTGACAGTTTCAAGCAATTTTAACCATGCAAACTTTACAAAATGCCCCTACTAAACTCATAAAACATAATCATTCCAATAACATATACCCCATACTAGGCTGACATGAGTCCAATGTGTCATAACCCCAATTTCCCATTCATGTGCAATAAACATGTGTAACACTCCCCTCCCCACCCCTCTCTTAAGAGGAGTGGGTGGAGAAAAAAAGGGGGGGGGGTGAGAGACACTCATTCATGACCATATGTATGCCTAACATGTACTCCTGGCTAAACACTCACAATCACAAATCTAGGGATAAAAAAATGAAACATGGTAACTTACCAGGTGAAGGCACTAGATGTTGACAACTGCGGTAGTTTCAGGGCGTGTGGGTGAGACCGTCTTGTACATCAACCTTACTCAGGTCAAGACCATTTAGGCGAGGGAAAAGACTGCAGAACTCCTCTACGTGGATAGCTGGGAAGCATGGGAGGCAGTATTTGATCCAAATCACTCTGCTGGTCCAGATGCAGAATACCCGAACAATGAAGATCTGCTGAAAAATAAACATTAAGATGACATTAAATTGACATTAAATAGCATCAGGTCATCAATTTGAAAAGAATAGACATTTTTTAATGCATTGCAAATATGATGCTTACAAAAAATAAGAAAAACAAATAAAAAACCTTGTTTACAACATAATTGTTGTCCAAATTCTATTGACAGATGATCAGCAGACCTTAATTGAGCCCATCAATTATGAGTTAAATATGAATTTAAAAATTTAAAAAACAAGCAAAGAACTGCAAAAATGAATTGTTACACATGTAATCAACAATAATATTTTCTAATTTAGAATTCAAACCAATATTTCTTGCTTTTTCTTCTTTCCTGGTCCCTCTAATTTTACTCTTTACACATATACAATACTCCAGTCCCCCTCAATTTTAAATTACAGCCACTCCCATCTTAAAATTAAAATTTAATGAACTAATTTTACTGCAAGTGTATTGAAATGTCAAGTCTGTCCAAATAATCATGAAATATTGACATTTGTTTGACTTTAAAGAAAGAAAACATGAAAAAAATAGGGTCTCTATAGGGAAAAGCCTACCAATTATTTTCCCATAGAACTCCATACAAATGTTATGACCTCTCAGTACTTTACTATAATAGTTTCAGTCAAATCTTTGGTATCATTTGAAACTTCAAGACCTTTCAGGAAATGACAAAAAAATATAGGGTCCCGTGGCGTTTATAGGTCAAATTTGCAGTTGTTTACAACTTACAGCGATCGGCAGTAAATGTCACTCTACATAAAAAATCAACCCCCACCCCTACAATTTTTCCTAGTGTTGCTATATTCTTTAAAATATTCCCCCATTCCATCATTTATTTTAAAAACTAATAATTTTACTACAAAATGAGAATTGTCACATACCTGAATTCAGCCAATCGCCTAACGCCTACCCATTCATTCCTTATTACAACGTTCTATAACTTTTCTCTGATGTAAACATCCGGGGGTTTGGTACTCTCATTCCTATACTTAGAATCTTACCTACCTCAGAATTAGTCCATTTGCTATTTTTTAAAGACTTTAGACCTACCTGAGTTTATGTATGAAATTTGAGTCCCATGAGTCCAATGTCATGGATGTTGTCACTAGCTCAATTGATGACATCATGCTGCAGATGCTGGCGTTACAGGGAGTGAATGACATTCAGACCTCTGAATCTATTTGTATATAATTAGTGCCTGGAATCAATAAAATAGTTTGTTTACTACTTGTTTTTGAGTATTGGTATTATCTATATGATAAAATGTCAAAATTTTATTAATTTCCTAATAAGGGTATATTCTACCCAGGTTTTAAGAAAACCTCCTAAAATTGATGAAATCCTAGTAAATTAATCAAAATATACATGCTTTATACTGACAAATTGGTAAAAAATGTTCATATCATGAACAATCATCCATTATTGATTCTAATAAGCCAAATAATTCTAATCAGGCCCTTCCTGTTGATTGAGCATGTGCGAACAATATCACCACCCCCCAGTGTAATGCAGCTTACAGAACTAGCAGGTGCCCCCTTATCTTTCTTTAAAACACTATTCTAGCAAACGAAAAAGGACATAATTTTGATATAATATTAGAGCTAGGTACCTGGGGTAATGAACAGAACTGTTTAATTGTAAAATTATTGAAAATTAAATCTAGAAAAGGCCAAGTTCTTGCCAATGTCAAAAATCAAGAGGGGTAACTATTCTAGTGTCAAATCACAAAATGCGCCTCCAAGTACAGAGACAGAAGATAGTATGCTGAAAAGTTTACCTTCATTATATAGAAGAATGTCCATCGTGATGAATCAGATGGCTACCGACTGTCCGACAGCATCAATATGGGGCAAAATGACCCCACCGCCCTGCCACTATCATCTTCCAAAGCTGAGGCGGCTGAACAATGGAGATCATCATAAGTGCACGAATGAGGAAAAATCAGAGTTATAAGTTATTCATTGCACAAAACAATGTTAATACATCAAATTTTTTCATATATTCCTTACAAATAAAATATATACATTCTGATTACACACATAAATACAGAATTTAATGATCTGTCAAGGGTGGGGTACTTAAATAAACACTATTACATGTAAATACATGTAATAACATGTAATGCCAAATGTGATTTATGCAGTCATAACATAATTCAAGTAACTCATCAAAAATTACATACAGTCAGTCCAAATAAATAGAATTACATCATGTTGAAATTCTGAATCACTCAGTCAGTTAGTCTAAGGGAAGTAACTCTAAAAACTGCTATCTTGCAATGGACACTGTTGACAGTTTCAAGCAATTTTAACCATGAAAACTTTACAAAATGCCCCTACTAAACTCATAAAACATAATCATTCCAATAACATATACCCCATACTAGGCTGACATGAGTCCAATGTGTCATAACCCCAATTTCCCATTCATGTGCAATAAACATGTGTAACACTCCCCTCCCCACCCCTCTCTTAAGAGGAGTGGGTGGAGAAAAAAAGGGGGGGGGGTGAGAGACACTCATTCATGACCATATGTATGCCTAACATGTACTCCTGGCTAAACACTCACAATCACAAATCTAGGGATAAAAAAATGAAACATGGTAACTTACCAGGTGAAGGCACTAGATGTTGACAACTGCGGTAGTTTCAGGGCGTGTGGGTGAGACCGTCTTGTACATCAACCTTACTCAGGTCAAGACCATTTAGGCGAGGGAAAAGACTGCAGAACTCCTCTACGTGGATAGCTGGGAAGCATGGGAGGCAGTATTTGATCCAAATCACTCTGCTGGTCCAGATGCAGAATACCCGAACAATGAAGATCTGCTGAAAAATAAACATTAAGATGACATTAAATTGACATTAAATAGCATCAGGTCATCAATTTGAAAAGAATAGACATTTTTTAATGCATTGCAAATATGATGCTTACAAAAAATAAGAAAAACAAATAAAAAACCTTGTTTACAACATAATTGTTGTCCAAATTCTATTGACAGATGATCAGCAGACCTTAATTGAGCCCATCAATTATGAGTTAAATATGAATTTAAAAATTTAAAAAACAAGCAAAGAACTGCAAAAATGAATTGTTACACATGTAATCAACAATAATATTTTCTAATTTAGAATTCAAACCAATATTTCTTGCTTTTTCTTCTTTCCTGGTCCCTCTAATTTTACTCTTTACACATATACAATACTCCAGTCCCCCTCAATTTTAAATTACAGCCACTCCCATCTTAAAATTTAAATTTAATGAACTAATTTTACTGCAAGTGTATTGAAATGTCAAGTCTGTCCAAATAATCATGAAATATTGACATTTGTTTGACTTTAAAGAAAGAAAACATGAAAAAAATAGGGTCTCTATAGGGAAAAGCCTACCAATTATTTTCCCATAGAACTCCATACAAATGTTATGACCTCTCAGTACTTTACTATAATAGTTTCAGTCAAATCTTTGGTATCATTTGAAACTTCAAGACCTTTCAGGAAATGACAAAAAAATATAGGGTCCCGTGGCGTTTATAGGTCAAATTTGCAGTTGTTTACAACTTACAGCGATCGGCAGTAAATGTCACTCTACATAAAAAATCAACCCCCACCCCTACATTTTTTCCTAGTGTTGCTATATTCTTTAAAATATTCCCCCATTCCATCATTTATTTTAAAAACTAATAATTTTACTACAAAATGAGAATTGTCACATACCTGAATTCAGCCAATCGCCTAACGCCTACCCATTCATTCCTTATTACAACGTTCTATAACTTTTCTCTGATGTAAACATCCGGGGGTTTGGTACTCTCATTCCTATACTTAGAATCTTACCTACCTCAGAATTAGTCCATTTGCTATTTTTTAAAGACTTTAGACCTACCTGAGTTTATGTATGAAATTTGAGTCCCATGAGTCCAATGTCATGGATGTTGTCACTAGCTCAATTGATGACATCATGCTGCAGATGCTGGCGTTACAGGGAGTGAATGACATTCAGACCTCTGAATCTATTTGTATATAATTAGTGCCTGGAATCAATAAAATAGTTTGTTTACTACTTGTTTTTGAGTATTGGTATTATCTATATGATAAAATGTCAAAATTTTATTAATTTCCTAATAAGGGTATATTCTACCCAGGTTTTAAGAAAACCTCCTAAAATTGATGAAATCCTAGTAAATTAATCAAAATATACATGCTTTATACTGACAAATTGGTAAAAAATGTTCATATCATGAACAATCATCCATTATTGATTCTAATAAGCCAAATAATTCTAATCAGGCCCTTCCTGTTGATTGAGCATGTGCGAACAATATCACCACCCCCCAGTGTAATGCAGCTTACAGAACTAGCAGGTGCCCCCTTATCTTTCTTTAAAACACTATTCTAGCAAACGAAAAAGGACATAATTTTGATATAATATTAGAGCTAGGCACCTGGGGTAATGAACAGAACTGTTTAATTGTAAAATTATTGAAAATTAAATCTAGAAAAGGCCAAGTTCTTGCCAATGTCAAAAATCAAGAGGGGTAACTATTCTAGTGTCAAATCACAAAATGCGCCTCCAAGTACAGAGACAGAAGATAGTATGCTGAAAAGTTTACCTTCATTATATAGAAGAATGTCCATCGTGATGAATCAGATGGCTACCGACTGTCCGACAGCATCAATATGGGGCAAAATGACCCCACCGCCCTGCCACTATCATCTTCCAAAGCTGAGGCGGCTGAACAATGGAGATCATCATAAGTGCACGAATGAGGAAAAATCAGAGTTATAAGTTATTCATTGCACAAAACAATGTTAATACATCAAATTTTTTCATATATTCCTTACAAATAAAATATATACATTCTGATTACACACATAAATACAGAATTTAATGATCTGTCAAGGGTGGGGTACTTAAATAAACACTATTACATGTAAATACATGTAATAACATGTAATGCCAAATGTGATTTATGCAGTCATAACATAATTCAAGTAACTCATCAAAAATTACATACAGTCAGTCCAAATAAATAGAATTACATCATGTTGAAATTCTGAATCACTCAGTCAGTTAGTCTAAGGGAAGTAACTCTAAAAACTGCTATCTTGCAATGGACACTGTTGACAGTTTCAAGCAATTTTAACCATGAAAACTTTACAAAATGCCCCTACTAAACTCATAAAACATAATCATTCCAATAACATATACCCCATACTAGGCTGACATGAGTCCAATGTGTCATAACCCCAATTTCCCATTCATGTGCAATAAACATGTGTAACACTCCCCTCCCCACCCCTCTCTTAAGAGGAGTGGGTGGAGAAAAAAAGGGGGGGGGGTGAGAGACACTCATTCATGACCATATGTATGCCTAACATGTACTCCTGGCTAAACACTCACAATCACAAATCTAGGGATAAAAAAATGAAACATGGTAACTTACCAGGTGAAGGCACTAGATGTTGACAACTGCGGTAGTTTCAGGGCGTGTGGGTGAGACCGTCTTGTACATCAACCTTACTCAGGTCAAGACCATTTAGGCGAGGGAAAAGACTGCAGAACTCCTCTACGTGGATAGCTGGGAAGCATGGGAGGCAGTATTTGATCCAAATCACTCTGCTGGTCCAGATGCAGAATACCCGAACAATGAAGATCTGCTGAAAAATAAACATTAAGATGACATTAAATTGACATTAAATAGCATCAGGTCATCAATTTGAAAAGAATAGACATTTTTTAATGCATTGCAAATATGATGCTTACAAAAAATAAGAAAAACAAATAAAAAACCTTGTTTACAACATAATTGTTGTCCAAATTCTATTGACAGATGATCAGCAGACCTTAATTGAGCCCATCAATTATGAGTTAAATATGAATTTAAAAATTTAAAAAACAAGCAAAGAACTGCAAAAATGAATTGTTACACATGTAATCAACAATAATATTTTCTAATTTAGAATTCAAACCAATATTTCTTGCTTTTTCTTCTTTCCTGGTCCCTCTAATTTTACTCTTTACACATATACAATACTCCAGTCCCCCTCAATTTTAAATTACAGCCACTCCCATCTTAAAATTTAAATTTAATGAACTAATTTTACTGCAAGTGTATTGAAATGTCAAGTCTGTCCAAATAATCATGAAATATTGACATTTGTTTGACTTTAAAGAAAGAAAACATGAAAAAAATAGGGTCTCTATAGGGAAAAGCCTACCAATTATTTTCCCATAGAACTCCATACAAATGTTATGACCTCTCAGTACTTTACTATAATAGTTTCAGTCAAATCTTTGGTATCATTTGAAACTTCAAGACCTTTCAGGAAATGACAAAAAAATATAGGGTCCCGTGGCGTTTATAGGTCAAATTTGCAGTTGTTTACAACTTACAGCGATCGGCAGTAAATGTCACTCTACATAAAAAATCAACCCCCACCCCTACAATTTTTCCTAGTGTTGCTATATTCTTTAAAATATTCCCCCATTCCATCATTTATTTTAAAAACTAATAATTTTACTACAAAATGAGAATTGTCACATACCTGAATTCAGCCAATCGCCTAACGCCTACCCATTCATTCCTTATTACAACGTTCTATAACTTTTCTCTGATGTAAACATCCGGGGGTTTGGTACTCTCATTCCTATACTTAGAATCTTACCTACCTCAGAATTAGTCCATTTGCTATTTTTTAAAGACTTTAGACCTACCTGAGTTTATGTATGAAATTTGAGTCCCATGAGTCCAATGTCATGGATGTTGTCACTAGCTCAATTGATGACATCATGCTGCAGATGCTGGCGTTACAGGGAGTGAATGACATTCAGACCTCTGAATCTATTTGTATATAATTAGTGCCTGGAATCAATAAAATAGTTTGTTTACTACTTGTTTTTGAGTATTGGTATTATCTATATGATAAAATGTCAAAATTTTATTAATTTCCTAATAAGGGTATATTCTACCCAGGTTTTAAGAAAACCTCCTAAAATTGATGAAATCCTAGTAAATTAATCAAAATATACATGCTTTATACTGACAAATTGGTAAAAAATGTTCATATCATGAACAATCATCCATTATTGATTCTAATAAGCCAAATAATTCTAATCAGGCCCTTCCTGTTGATTGAGCATGTGCGAACAATATCACCACCCCCCAGTGTAATGCAGCTTACAGAACTAGCAGGTGCCCCCTTATCTTTCTTTAAAACACTATTCTAGCAAACGAAAAAGGACATAATTTTGATATAATATTAGAGCTAGGTACCTGGGGTAATGAACAGAACTGTTTAATTGTAAAATTATTGAAAATTAAATCTAGAAAAGGCCAAGTTCTTGCCAATGTCAAAAATCAAGAGGGGTAACTATTCTAGTGTCAAATCACAAAATGCGCCTCCAAGTACAGAGACAGAAGATAGTATGCTGAAAAGTTTACCTTCATTATATAGAAGAATGTCCATCGTGATGAATCAGATGGCTACCGACTGTCCGACAGCATCAATATGGGGCAAAATGACCCCACCGCCCTGCCACTATCATCTTCCAAAGCTGAGGCGGCTGAACAATGGAGATCATCATAAGTGCACGAATGAGGAAAAATCAGAGTTATAAGTTATTCATTGCACAAAACAATGTTAATACATCAAATTTTTTCATATATTCCTTACAAATAAAATATATACATTCTGATTACACACATAAATACAGAATTTAATGATCTGTCAAGGGTGGGGTACTTAAATAAACACTATTACATGTAAATACATGTAATAACATGTAATGCCAAATGTGATTTATGCAGTCATAACATAATTCAAGTAACTCATCAAAAATTACATACAGTCAGTCCAAATAAATAGAATTACATCATGTTGAAATTCTGAATCACTCAGTCAGTTAGTCTAAGGGAAGTAACTCTAAAAACTGCTATCTTGCAATGGACACTGTTGACAGTTTCAAGCAATTTTAACCATGAAAACTTTACAAAATGCCCCTACTAAACTCATAAAACATAATCATTCCAATAACATATACCCCATACTAGGCTGACATGAGTCCAATGTGTCATAACCCCAATTTCCCATTCATGTGCAATAAACATGTGTAACACTCCCCTCCCCACCCCTCTCTTAAGAGGAGTGGGTGGAGAAAAAAAGGGGGGGGGGGTGAGAGACACTCATTCATGACCATATGTATGCCTAACATGTACTCCTGGCTAAACACTCACAATCACAAATCTAGGGATAAAAAAATGAAACATGGTAACTTACCAGGTGAAGGCACTAGATGTTGACAACTGCGGTAGTTTCAGGGCGTGTGGGTGAGACCGTCTTGTACATCAACCTTACTCAGGTCAAGACCATTTAGGCGAGGGAAAAGACTGCAGAACTCCTCTACGTGGATAGCTGGGAAGCATGGGAGGCAGTATTTGATCCAAATCACTCTGCTGGTCCAGATGCAGAATACCCGAACAATGAAGATCTGCTGAAAAATAAACATTAAGATGACATTAAATTGACATTAAATAGCGTCAGGTCATCAATTTGAAAAGAATAGACATTTTTTAATGCATTGCAAATATGATGCTTACAAAAAATAAGAAAAACAAATAAAAAACCTTGTTTACAACATAATTGTTGTCCAAATTCTATTGACAGATGATCAGCAGACCTTAATTGAGCCCATCAATTATGAGTTAAATATGAATTTAAAAATTTAAAAAACAAGCAAAGAACTGCAAAAATGAATTGTTACACATGTAATCAACAATAATATTTTCTAATTTAGAATTCAAACCAATATTTCTTGCTTTTTCTTCTTTCCTGGTCCCTCTAATTTTACTCTTTACACATATACAATACTCCAGTCCCCCTCAATTTTAAATTACAGCCACTCCCATCTTAAAATTTAAATTTAATGAACTAATTTTACTGCAAGTGTATTGAAATGTCAAGTCTGTCCAAATAATCATGAAATATTGACATTTGTTTGACTTTAAAGAAAGAAAACATGAAAAAAATAGGGTCTCTATAGGGAAAAGCCTACCAATTATTTTCCCATAGAACTCCATACAAATGTTATGACCTCTTAGTACTTTACTATAATAGTTTCAGTCAAATCTTTGGTATCATTTGAAACTTCAAGACCTTTCAGGAAATGACAAAAAAATATAGGGTCCCGTGGCGTTTATAGGTCAAATTTGCAGTTGTTTACAACTTACAGCGATCGGCAGTAAATGTCACTCTACATAAAAAATCAACCCCCACCCCTACAATTTTTCCTAGTGTTGCTATATTCTTTAAAATATTCCCCCATTCCATCATTTATTTTAAAAACTAATAATTTTACTACAAAATGAGAATTGTCACATACCTGAATTCAGCCAATCGCCTAACGCCTACCCATTCATTCCTTATTACAACGTTCTATAACTTTTCTCTGATGTAAACATCCGGGGGTTTGGTACTCTCATTCCTATACTTAGAATCTTACCTACCTCAGAATTAGTCCATTTGCTATTTTTTAAAGACTTTAGACCTACCTGAGTTTATGTATGAAATTTGAGTCCCATGAGTCCAATGTCATGGATGTTGTCACTAGCTCAATTGATGACATCATGCTGCAGATGCTGGCGTTACAGGGAGTGAATGACATTCAGACCTCTGAATCTATTTGTATATAATTAGTGCCTGGAATCAATAAAATAGTTTGTTTACTACTTGTTTTTGAGTATTGGTATTATCTATATGATAAAATGTCAAAATTTTATTAATTTCCTAATAAGGGTATATTCTACCCAGGTTTTAAGAAAACCTCCTAAAATTGATGAAATCCTAGTAAATTAATCAAAATATACATGCTTTATACTGACAAATTGGTAAAAAATGTTCATATCATGAACAATCATCCATTATTGATTCTAATAAGCCAAATAATTCTAATCAGGCCCTTCCTGTTGATTGAGCATGTGCGAACAATATCACCACCCCCCAGTGTAATGCAGCTTACAGAACTAGCAGGTGCCCCCTTATCTTTCTTTAAAACACTATTCTAGCAAACGAAAAAGGACATAATTTTGATATAATATTAGAGCTAGGTACCTGGGGTAATGAACAGAACTGTTTAATTGTAAAATTATTGAAAATTAAATCTAGAAAAGGCCAAGTTCTTGCCAATGTCAAAAATCAAGAGGGGTAACTATTCTAGTGTCAAATCACAAAATGCGCCTCCAAGTACAGAGACAGAAGATAGTATGCTGAAAAGTTTACCTTCATTATATAGAAGAATGTCCATCGTGATGAATCAGATGGCTACCGACTGTCCGACAGCATCAATATGGGGCAAAATGACCCCACCGCCCTGCCACTATCATCTTCCAAAGCTGAGGCGGCTGAACAATGGAGATCATCATAAGTGCACGAATGAGGAAAAATCAGAGTTATAAGTTATTCATTGCACAAAACAATGTTAATACATCAAATTTTTTCATATATTCCTTACAAATAAAATATATACATTCTGATTACACACATAAATACAGAATTTAATGATCTGTCAAGGGTGGGGTACTTAAATAAACACTATTACATGTAAATACATGTAATAACATGTAATGCCAAATGTGATTTATGCAGTCATAACATAATTCAAGTAACTCATCAAAAATTACATACAGTCAGTCCAAATAAATAGAATTACATCATGTTGAAATTCTGAATCACTCAGTCAGTTAGTCTAAGGGAAGTAACTCTAAAAACTGCTATCTTGCAATGGACACTGTTGACAGTTTCAAGCAATTTTAACCATGAAAACTTTACAAAATGCCCCTACTAAACTCATAAAACATAATCATTCCAATAACATATACCCCATACTAGGCTGACATGAGTCCAATGTGTCATAACCCCAATTTCCCATTCATGTGCAATAAACATGTGTAACACTCCCCTCCCCACCCCTCTCTTAAGAGGAGTGGGTGGAGAAAAAAAGGGGGGGGGGGTGAGAGACACTCATTCATGACCATATGTATGCCTAACATGTACTCCTGGCTAAACACTCACAATCACAAATCTAGGGATAAAAAAATGAAACATGGTAACTTACCAGGTGAAGGCACTAGATGTTGACAACTGCGGTAGTTTCAGGGCGTGTGGGTGAGACCGTCTTGTACATCAACCTTACTCAGGTCAAGACCATTTAGGCGAGGGAAAAGACTGCAGAACTCCTCTACGTGGATAGCTGGGAAGCATGGGAGGCAGTATTTGATCCAAATCACTCTGCTGGTCCAGATGCAGAATACCCGAACAATGAAGATCTGCTGAAAAATAAACATTAAGATGACATTAAATTGACATTAAATAGCATCAGGTCATCAATTTGAAAAGAATAGACATTTTTTAATGCATTGCAAATATGATGCTTACAAAAAATAAGAAAAACAAATAAAAAACCTTGTTTACAACATAATTGTTGTCCAAATTCTATTGACAGATGATCAGCAGACCTTAATTGAGCCCATCAATTATGAGTTAAATATGAATTTAAAAATTTAAAAAACAAGCAAAGAACTGCAAAAATGAATTGTTACACATGTAATCAACAATAATATTTTCTAATTTAGAATTCAAACCAATATTTCTTGCTTTTTCTTCTTTCCTGGTCCCTCTAATTTTACTCTTTACACATATACAATACTCCAGTCCCCCTCAATTTTAAATTACAGCCACTCCCATCTTAAAATTTAAATTTAATGAACTAATTTTACTGCAAGTGTATTGAAATGTCAAGTCTGTCCAAATAATCATGAAATATTGACATTTGTTTGACTTTAAAGAAAGAAAACATGAAAAAAATAGGGTCTCTATAGGGAAAAGCCTACCAATTATTTTCCCATAGAACTCCATACAAATGTTATGACCTCTCAGTACTTTACTATAATAGTTTCAGTCAAATCTTTGGTATCATTTGAAACTTCAAGACCTTTCAGGAAATGACAAAAAAATATAGGGTCCCGTGGCGTTTATAGGTCAAATTTGCAGTTGTTTACAACTTACAGCGATCGGCAGTAAATGTCACTCTACATAAAAAATCAACCCCCACCCCTACAATTTTTCCTAGTGTTGCTATATTCTTTAAAATATTCCCCCATTCCATCATTTATTTTAAAAACTAATAATTTTACTACAAAATGAGAATTGTCACATACCTGAATTCAGCCAATCGCCTAACGCCTACCCATTCATTCCTTATTACAACGTTCTATAACTTTTCTCTGATGTAAACATCCGGGGGTTTGGTACTCTCATTCCTATACTTAGAATCTTACCTACCTCAGAATTAGTCCATTTGCTATTTTTTAAAGACTTTAGACCTACCTGAGTTTATGTATGAAATTTGAGTCCCATGAGTCCAATGTCATGGATGTTGTCACTAGCTCAATTGATGACATCATGCTGCAGATGCTGGCGTTACAGGGAGTGAATGACATTCAGACCTCTGAATCTATTTGTATATAATTAGTGCCTGGAATCAATAAAATAGTTTGTTTACTACTTGTTTTTGAGTATTGGTATTATCTATATGATAAAATGTCAAAATTTTATTAATTTCCTAATAAGGGTATATTCTACCCAGGTTTTAAGAAAACCTCCTAAAATTGATGAAATCCTAGTAAATTAATCAAAATATACATGCTTTATACTGACAAATTGGTAAAAAATGTTCATATCATGAACAATCATCCATTATTGATTCTAATAAGCCAAATAATTCTAATCAGGCCCTTCCTGTTGATTGAGCATGTGCGAACAATATCACCACCCCCCAGTGTAATGCAGCTTACAGAACTAGCAGGTGCCCCCTTATCTTTCTTTAAAACACTATTCTAGCAAACGAAAAAGGACATAATTTTGATATAATATTAGAGCTAGGTACCTGGGGTAATGAACAGAACTGTTTAATTGTAAAATTATTGAAAATTAAATCTAGAAAAGGCCAAGTTCTTGCCAATGTCAAAAATCAAGAGGGGTAACTATTCTAGTGTCAAATCACAAAATGCGCCTCCAAGTACAGAGACAGAAGATAGTATGCTGAAAAGTTTACCTTCATTATATAGAAGAATGTCCATCGTGATGAATCAGATGGCTACCGACTGTCCGACAGCATCAATATGGGGCAAAATGACCCCACCGCCCTGCCACTATCATCTTCCAAAGCTGAGGCGGCTGAACAATGGAGATCATCATAAGTGCACGAATGAGGAAAAATCAGAGTTATAAGTTATTCATTGCACAAAACAATGTTAATACATCAAATTTTTTCATATATTCCTTACAAATAAAATATATACATTCTGATTACACACATAAATACAGAATTTAATGATCTGTCAAGGGTGGGGTACTTAAATAAACACTATTACATGTAAATACATGTAATAACATGTAATGCCAAATGTGATTTATGCAGTCATAACATAATTCAAGTAACTCATCAAAAATTACATACAGTCAGTCCAAATAAATAGAATTACATCATGTTGAAATTCTGAATCACTCAGTCAGTTAGTCTAAGGGAAGTAACTCTAAAAACTGCTATCTTGCAATGGACACTGTTGACAGTTTCAAGCAATTTTAACCATGAAAACTTTACAAAATGCCCCTACTAAACTCATAAAACATAATCATTCCAATAACATATACCCCATACTAGGCTGACATGAGTCCAATGTGTCATAACCCCAATTTCCCATTCATGTGCAATAAACATGTGTAACACTCCCCTCCCCACCCCTCTCTTAAGAGGAGTGGGTGGAGAAAAAAAGGGGGGGGGGGTGAGAGACACTCATTCATGACCATATGTATGCCTAACATGTACTCCTGGCTAAACACTCACAATCACAAATCTAGGGATAAAAAAATGAAACATGGTAACTTACCAGGTGAAGGCACTAGATGTTGACAACTGCGGTAGTTTCAGGGCGTGTGGGTGAGACCGTCTTGTACATCAACCTTACTCAGGTCAAGACCATTTAGGCGAGGGAAAAGACTGCAGAACTCCTCTACGTGGATAGCTGGGAAGCATGGGAGGCAGTATTTGATCCAAATCACTCTGCTGGTCCAGATGCAGAATACCCGAACAATGAAGATCTGCTGAAAAATAAACATTAAGATGACATTAAATTGACATTAAATAGCATCAGGTCATCAATTTGAAAAGAATAGACATTTTTTAATGCATTGCAAATATGATGCTTACAAAAAATAAGAAAAACAAATAAAAAACCTTGTTTACAACATAATTGTTGTCCAAATTCTATTGACAGATGATCAGCAGACCTTAATTGAGCCCATCAATTATGAGTTAAATATGAATTTAAAAATTTAAAAAACAAGCAAAGAACTGCAAAAATGAATTGTTACACATGTAATCAACAATAATATTTTCTAATTTAGAATTCAAACCAATATTTCTTGCTTTTTCTTCTTTCCTGGTCCCTCTAATTTTACTCTTTACACATATACAATACTCCAGTCCCCCTCAATTTTAAATTACAGCCACTCCCATCTTAAAATTTAAATTTAATGAACTAATTTTACTGCAAGTGTATTGAAATGTCAAGTCTGTCCAAATAATCATGAAATATTGACATTTGTTTGACTTTAAAGAAAGAAAACATGAAAAAAATAGGGTCTCTATAGGGAAAAGCCTACCAATTATTTTCCCATAGAACTCCATACAAATGTTATGACCTCTCAGTACTTTACTATAATAGTTTCAGTCAAATCTTTGGTATCATTTGAAACTTCAAGACCTTTCAGGAAATGACAAAAAAATATAGGGTCCCGTGGCGTTTATAGGTCAAATTTGCAGTTGTTTACAACTTACAGCGATCGGCAGTAAATGTCACTCTACATAAAAAATCAACCCCCACCCCTACAATTTTTCCTAGTGTTGCTATATTCTTTAAAATATTCCCCCATTCCATCATTTATTTTAAAAACTAATAATTTTACTACAAAATGAGAATTGTCACATACCTGAATTCAGCCAATCGCCTAACGCCTACCCATTCATTCCTTATTACAACGTTCTATAACTTTTCTCTGATGTAAACATCCGGGGGTTTGGTACTCTCATTCCTATACTTAGAATCTTACCTACCTCAGAATTAGTCCATTTGCTATTTTTTAAAGACTTTAGACCTACCTGAGTTTATGTATGAAATTTGAGTCCCATGAGTCCAATGTCATGGATGTTGTCACTAGCTCAATTGATGACATCATGCTGCAGATGCTGGCGTTACAGGGAGTGAATGACATTCAGACCTCTGAATCTATTTGTATATAATTAGTGCCTGGAATCAATAAAATAGTTTGTTTACTACTTGTTTTTGAGTATTGGTATTATCTATATGATAAAATGTCAAAATTTTATTAATTTCCTAATAAGGGTATATTCTACCCAGGTTTTAAGAAAACCTCCTAAAATTGATGAAATCCTAGTAAATTAATCAAAATATACATGCTTTATACTGACAAATTGGTAAAAAATGTTCATATCATGAACAATCATCCATTATTGATTCTAATAAGCCAAATAATTCTAATCAGGCCCTTCCTGTTGATTGAGCATGTGCGAACAATATCACCACCCCCCAGTGTAATGCAGCTTACAGAACTAGCAGGTGCCCCCTTATCTTTCTTTAAAACACTATTCTAGCAAACGAAAAAGGACATAATTTTGATATAATATTAGAGCTAGGTACCTGGGGTAATGAACAGAACTGTTTAATTGTAAAATTATTGAAAATTAAATCTAGAAAAGGCCAAGTTCTTGCCAATGTCAAAAATCAAGAGGGGTAACTATTCTAGTGTCAAATCACAAAATGCGCCTCCAAGTACAGAGACAGAAGATAGTATGCTGAAAAGTTTACCTTCATTATATAGAAGAATGTCCATCGTGATGAATCAGATGGCTACCGACTGTCCGACAGCATCAATATGGGGCAAAATGACCCCACCGCCCTGCCACTATCATCTTCCAAAGCTGAGGCGGCTGAACAATGGAGATCATCATAAGTGCACGAATGAGGAAAAATCAGAGTTATAAGTTATTCATTGCACAAAACAATGTTAATACATCAAATTTTTTCATATATTCCTTACAAATAAAATATATACATTCTGATTACACACATAAATACAGAATTTAATGATCTGTCAAGGGTGGGGTACTTAAATAAACACTATTACATGTAAATACATGTAATAACATGTAATGCCAAATGTGATTTATGCAGTCATAACATAATTCAAGTAACTCATCAAAAATTACATACAGTCAGTCCAAATAAATAGAATTACATCATGTTGAAATTCTGAATCACTCAGTCAGTTAGTCTAAGGGAAGTAACTCTAAAAACTGCTATCTTGCAATGGACACTGTTGACAGTTTCAAGCAATTTTAACCATGAAAACTTTACAAAATGCCCCTACTAAACTCATAAAACATAATCATTCCAATAACATATACCCCATACTAGGCTGACATGAGTCCAATGTGTCATAACCCCAATTTCCCATTCATGTGCAATAAACATGTGTAACACTCCCCTCCCCACCCCTCTCTTAAGAGGAGTGGGTGGAGAAAAAAAGGGGGGGGGGGGTGAGAGACACTCATTCATGACCATATGTATGCCTAACATGTACTCCTGGCTAAACACTCACAATCACAAATCTAGGGATAAAAAAATGAAACATGGTAACTTACCAGGTGAAGGCACTAGATGTTGACAACTGCGGTAGTTTCAGGGCGTGTGGGTGAGACCGTCTTGTACATCAACCTTACTCAGGTCAAGACCATTTAGGCGAGGGAAAAGACTGCAGAACTCCTCTACGTGGATAGCTGGGAAGCATGGGAGGCAGTATTTGATCCAAATCACTCTGCTGGTCCAGATGCAGAATACCCGAACAATGAAGATCTGCTGAAAAATAAACATTAAGATGACATTAAATTGACATTAAATAGCATCAGGTCATCAATTTGAAAAGAATAGACATTTTTTAATGCATTGCAAATATGATGCTTACAAAAAATAAGAAAAACAAATAAAAAACCTTGTTTACAACATAATTGTTGTCCAAATTCTATTGACAGATGATCAGCAGACCTTAATTGAGCCCATCAATTATGAGTTAAATATGAATTTAAAAATTTAAAAAACAAGCAAAGAACTGCAAAAATGAATTGTTACACATGTAATCAACAATAATATTTTCTAATTTAGAATTCAAACCAATATTTCTTGCTTTTTCTTCTTTCCTGGTCCCTCTAATTTTACTCTTTACACATATACAATACTCCAGTCCCCCTCAATTTTAAATTACAGCCACTCCCATCTTAAAATTTAAATTTAATGAACTAATTTTACTGCAAGTGTATTGAAATGTCAAGTCTGTCCAAATAATCATGAAATATTGACATTTGTTTGACTTTAAAGAAAGAAAACATGAAAAAAATAGGGTCTCTATAGGGAAAAGCCTACCAATTATTTTCCCATAGAACTCCATACAAATGTTATGACCTCTCAGTACTTTACTATAATAGTTTCAGTCAAATCTTTGGTATCATTTGAAACTTCAAGACCTTTCAGGAAATGACAAAAAAATATAGGGTCCCGTGGCGTTTATAGGTCAAATTTGCAGTTGTTTACAACTTACAGCGATCGGCAGTAAATGTCACTCTACATAAAAAATCAACCCCCACCCCTACAATTTTTCCTAGTGTTGCTATATTCTTTAAAATATTCCCCCATTCCATCATTTATTTTAAAAACTAATAATTTTACTACAAAATGAGAATTGTCACATACCTGAATTCAGCCAATCGCCTAACGCCTACCCATTCATTCCTTATTACAACGTTCTATAACTTTTCTCTGATGTAAACATCCGGGGGTTTGGTACTCTCATTCCTATACTTAGAATCTTACCTACCTCAGAATTAGTCCATTTGCTATTTTTTAAAGACTTTAGACCTACCTGAGTTTATGTATGAAATTTGAGTCCCATGAGTCCAATGTCATGGATGTTGTCACTAGCTCAATTGATGACATCATGCTGCAGATGCTGGCGTTACAGGGAGTGAATGACATTCAGACCTCTGAATCTATTTGTATATAATTAGTGCCTGGAATCAATAAAATAGTTTGTTTACTACTTGTTTTTGAGTATTGGTATTATCTATATGATAAAATGTCAAAATTTTATTAATTTCCTAATAAGGGTATATTCTACCCAGGTTTTAAGAAAACCTCCTAAAATTGATGAAATCCTAGTAAATTAATCAAAATATACATGCTTTATACTGACAAATTGGTAAAAAATGTTCATATCATGAACAATCATCCATTATTGATTCTAATAAGCCAAATAATTCTAATCAGGCCCTTCCTGTTGATTGAGCATGTGCGAACAATATCACCACCCCCCAGTGTAATGCAGCTTACAGAACTAGCAGGTGCCCCCTTATCTTTCTTTAAAACACTATTCTAGCAAACGAAAAAGGACATAATTTTGATATAATATTAGAGCTAGGTACCTGGGGTAATGAACAGAACTGTTTAATTGTAAAATTATTAAAAATTAAATCTAGAAAAGGCCAAGTTCTTGCCAATGTCAAAAATCAAGAGGGGTAACTATTCTAGTGTCAAATCACAAAATGCGCCTCCAAGTACAGAGACAGAAGATAGTATGCTGAAAAGTTTACCTTCATTATATAGAAGAATGTCCATCGTGATGAATCAGATGGCTACCGACTGTCCGACAGCATCAATATGGGGCAAAATGACCCCACCGCCCTGCCACTATCATCTTCCAAAGCTGAGGCGGCTGAACAATGGAGATCATCATAAGTGCACGAATGAGGAAAAATCAGAGTTATAAGTTATTCATTGCACAAAACAATGTTAATACATCAATTTTTTTCATATATTCCTTACAAATAAAATATATACATTCTGATTACACACATAAATACAGAATTTAATGATCTGTCAAGGGTGGGGTACTTAAATAAACACTATTACATGTAAATACATGTAATAACATGTAATGCCAAATGTGATTTATGCAGTCATAACATAATTCAAGTAACTCATCAAAAATTACATACAGTCAGTCCAAATAAATAGAATTACATCATGTTGAAATTCTGAATCACTCAGTCAGTTAGTCTAAGGGAAGTAACTCTAAAAACTGCTATCTTGCAATGGACACTGTTGACAGTTTCAAGCAATTTTAACCATGAAAACTTTACAAAATGCCCCTACTAAACTCATAAAACATAATCATTCCAATAACATATACCCCATACTAGGCTGACATGAGTCCAATGTGTCATAACCCCAATTTCCCATTCATGTGCAATAAACATGTGTAACACTCCCCTCCCCACCCCTCTCTTAAGAGGAGTGGGTGGAGAAAAAAGGGGGGGGGGTGAGAGACACTCATTCATGACCATATGTATGCCTAACATGTACTCCTGGCTAAACACTCACAATCACAAATCTAGGGATAAAAAAATGAAACATGGTAACTTACCAGGTGAAGGCACTAGATGTTGACAACTGCGGTAGTTTCAGGGCGTGTGGGTGAGACCGTCTTGTACATCAACCTTACTCAGGTCAAGACCATTTAGGCGAGGGAAAAGACTGCAGAACTCCTCTACGTGGATAGCTGGGAAGCATGGGAGGCAGTATTTGATCCAAATCACTCTGCTGGTCCAGATGCAGAATACCCGAACAATGAAGATCTGCTGAAAAATAAACATTAAGATGACATTAAATTGACATTAAATAGCATCAGGTCATCAATTTGAAAAGAATAGACATTTTTTAATGCATTGCAAATATGATGCTTACAAAAAATAAGAAAAACAAATAAAAAACCTTGTTTACAACATAATTGTTGTCCAAATTCTATTGACAGATGATCAGCAGACCTTAATTGAGCCCATCAATTATGAGTTAAATATGAATTTAAAAATTTAAAAAACAAGCAAAGAACTGCAAAAATGAATTGTTACACATGTAATCAACAATAATATTTTCTAATTTAGAATTCAAACCAATATTTCTTGCTTTTTCTTCTTTCCTGGTCCCTCTAATTTTACTCTTTACACATATACAATACTCCAGTCCCCCTCAATTTTAAATTACAGCCACTCCCATCTTAAAATTTAAATTTAATGAACTAATTTTACTGCAAGTGTATTGAAATGTCAAGTCTGTCCAAATAATCATGAAATATTGACATTTGTTTGACTTTAAAGAAAGAAAACATGAAAAAAATAGGGTCTCTATAGGGAAAAGCCTACCAATTATTTTCCCATAGAACTCCATACAAATGTTATGACCTCTCAGTACTTTACTATAATAGTTTCAGTCAAATCTTTGGTATCATTTGAAACTTCAAGACCTTTCAGGAAATGACAAAAAAATATAGGGTCCCGTGGCGTTTATAGGTCAAATTTGCAGTTGTTTACAACTTACAGCGATCGGCAGTAAATGTCACTCTACATAAAAAATCAACCCCCACCCCTACAATTTTTCCTAGTGTTGCTATATTCTTTAAAATATTCCCCCATTCCATCATTTATTTTAAAAACTAATAATTTTACTACAAAATGAGAATTGTCACATACCTGAATTCAGCCAATCGCCTAACGCCTACCCATTCATTCCTTATTACAACGTTCTATAACTTTTCTCTGATGTAAACATCCGGGGGTTTGGTACTCTCATTCCTATACTTAGAATCTTACCTACCTCAGAATTAGTCCATTTGCTATTTTTTAAAGACTTTAGACCTACCTGAGTTTATGTATGAAATTTGAGTCCCATGAGTCCAATGTCATGGATGTTGTCACTAGCTCAATTGATGACATCATGCTGCAGATGCTGGCGTTACAGGGAGTGAATGACATTCAGACCTCTGAATCTATTTGTATATAATTAGTGCCTGGAATCAATAAAATAGTTTGTTTACTACTTGTTTTTGAGTATTGGTATTATCTATATGATAAAATGTCAAAATTTTATTAATTTCCTAATAAGGGTATATTCTACCCAGGTTTTAAGAAAACCTCCTAAAATTGATGAAATCCTAGTAAATTAATCAAAATATACATGCTTTATACTGACAAATTGGTAAAAAATGTTCATATCATGAACAATCATCCATTATTGATTCTAATAAGCCAAATAATTCTAATCAGGCCCTTCCTGTTGATTGAGCATGTGCGAACAATATCACCACCCCCCCAGTGTAATGCAGCTTACAGAACTAGCAGGTGCCCCCTTATCTTTCTTTAAAACACTATTCTAGCAAACGAAAAAGGACATAATTTTGATATAATATTAGAGCTAGGTACCTGGGGTAATGAACAGAACTGTTTAATTGTAAAATTATTGAAAATTAAATCTAGAAAAGGCCAAGTTCTTGCCAATGTCAAAAATCAAGAGGGGTAACTATTCTAGTGTCAAATCACAAAATGCGCCTCCAAGTACAGAGACAGAAGATAGTATGCTGAAAAGTTTACCCTCATTATATAGAAGAATGTCCATCGTGATGAATCAGATGGCTACCGACTGTCCGACAGCATCAATATGGGGCAAAATGACCCCACCGCCCTGCCACTATCATCTTCCAAAGCTGAGGCGGCTGAACAATGGAGATCATCATAAGTGCACGAATGAGGAAAAATCAGAGTTATAAGTTATTCATTGCACAAAACAATGTTAATACATCAAATTTTTTCATATATTCCTTACAAATAAAATATATACATTCTGATTACACACATAAATACAGAATTTAATGATCTGTCAAGGGTGGGGTACTTAAATAAACACTATTACATGTAAATACATGTAATAACATGTAATGCCAAATGTGATTTATGCAGTCATAACATAATTCAAGTAACTCATCAAAAATTACATACAGTCAGTCCAAATAAATAGAATTACATCATGTTGAAATTCTGAATCACTCAGTCAGTTAGTCTAAGGGAAGTAACTCTAAAAACTGCTATCTTGCAATGGACACTGTTGACAGTTTCAAGCAATTTTAACCATGAAAACTTTACAAAATGCCCCTACTAAACTCATAAAACATAATCATTCCAATAACATATACCCCATACTAGGCTGACATGAGTCCAATGTGTCATAACCCCAATTTCCCATTCATGTGCAATAAACATGTGTAACACTCCCCTCCCCACCCCTCTCTTAAGAGGAGTGGGTGGAGAAAAAAAGGGGGGGGGGGTGAGAGACACTCATTCATGACCATATGTATGCCTAACATGTACTCCTGGCTAAACACTCACAATCACAAATCTAGGGATAAAAAAATGAAACATGGTAACTTACCAGGTGAAGGCACTAGATGTTGACAACTGCGGTAGTTTCAGGGCGTGTGGGTGAGACCGTCTTGTACATCAACCTTACTCAGGTCAAGACCATTTAGGCGAGGGAAAAGACTGCAGAACTCCTCTACGTGGATAGCTGGGAAGCATGGGAGGCAGTATTTGATCCAAATCACTCTGCTGGTCCAGATGCAGAATACCCGAACAATGAAGATCTGCTGAAAAATAAACATTAAGATGACATTAAATTGACATTAAATAGCATCAGGTCATCAATTTGAAAAGAATAGACATTTTTTAATGCATTGCAAATATGATGCTTACAAAAAATAAGAAAAACAAATAAAAAACCTTGTTTACAACATAATTGATGTCCAAATTCTATTGACAGATGATCAGCAGACCTTAATTGAGCCCATCAATTATGAGTTAAATATGAATTTAAAAATTTAAAAAACAAGCAAAGAACTGCAAAAATGAATTGTTACACATGTAATCAACAATAATATTTTCTAATTTAGAATTCAAACCAATATTTCTTGCTTTTTCTTCTTTCCTGGTCCCTCTAATTTTACTCTTTACACATATACAATACTCCAGTCCCCCTCAATTTTAAATTACAGCCACTCCCATCTTAAAATTTAAATTTAATGAACTAATTTTACTGCAAGTGTATTGAAATGTCAAGTCTGTCCAAATAATCATGAAATATTGACATTTGTTTGACTTTAAAGAAAGAAAACATGAAAAAAATAGGGTCTCTATAGGGAAAAGCCTACCAATTATTTTCCCATAGAACTCCATACAAATGTTATGACCTCTCAGTACTTTACTATAATAGTTTCAGTCAAATCTTTGGTATCATTTGAAACTTCAAGACCTTTCAGGAAATGACAAAAAAATATAGGGTCCCGTGGCGTTTATAGGTCAAATTTGCAGTTGTTTACAACTTACAGCGATCGGCAGTAAATGTCACTCTACATAAAAAATCAACCCCCACCCCTACAATTTTTCCTAGTGTTGCTATATTCTTTAAAATATTCCCCCATTCCATCATTTATTTTAAAAACTAATAATTTTACTACAAAATGAGAATTGTCACATACCTGAATTCAGCCAATCGCCTAACGCCTACCCATTCATTCCTTATTACAACGTTCTATAACTTTTCTCTGATGTAAACATCCGGGGGTTTGGTACTCTCATTCCTATACTTAGAATCTTACCTACCTCAGAATTAGTCCATTTGCTATTTTTTAAAGACTTTAGACCTACCTGAGTTTATGTATGAAATTTGAGTCCCATGAGTCCAATGTCATGGATGTTGTCACTAGCTCAATTGATGACATCATGCTGCATATGCTGGCGTTACAGGGAGTGAATGACATTCAGACCTCTGAATCTATTTGTATATAATTAGTGCCTGGAATCAATAAAATAGTTTGTTTACTACTTGTTTTTGAGTATTGGTATTATCTATATGATAAAATGTCAAAATTTTATTAATTTCCTAATAAGGGTATATTCTACCCAGGTTTTAAGAAAACCTCCTAAAATTGATGAAATCCTAGTAAATTAATCAAAATATACATGCTTTATACTGACAAATTGGTAAAAAATGTTCATATCATGAACAATCATCCATTATTGATTCTAATAAGCCAAATAATTCTAATCAGGCCCTTCCTGTTGATTGAGCATGTGCGAACAATATCACCACCCCCCAGTGTAATGCAGCTTACAGAACTAGCAGGTGCCCCCTTATCTTTCTTTAAAACACTATTCTAGCAAACGAAAAAGGACATAATTTTGATATAATATTAGAGCTAGGTACCTGGGGTAATGAACAGAACTGTTTAATTGTAAAATTATTGAAAATTAAATCTAGAAAAGGCCAAGTTCTTGCCAATGTCAAAAATCAAGAGGGGTAACTATTCTAGTGTCAAATCACAAAATGCGCCTCCAAATACAGAGACAGAAGATAGTATGCTGAAAAGTTTACCTTCATTATATAGAAGAATGTCCATCGTGATGAATCAGATGGCTACCGACTGTCCGACAGCATCAATATGGGGCAAAATGACCCCACCGCCCTGCCACTATCATCTTCCAAAGCTGAGGCGGCTGAACAATGGAGATCATCATAAGTGCACGAATGAGGAAAAATCAGAGTTATAAGTTATTCATTGCACAAAACAATGTTAATACATCAAATTTTTTCATATATTCCTTACAAATAAAATATATACATTCTGATTACACACATAAATACAGAATTTAATGATCTGTCAAGGGTGGGGTACTTAAATAAACACTATTACATGTAAATACATGTAATAACATGTAATGCCAAATGTGATTTATGCAGTCATAACATAATTCAAGTAACTCATCAAAAATTACATACAGTCAGTCCAAATAAATAGAATTACATCATGTTGAAATTCTGAATCACTCAGTCAGTTAGTCTAAGGGAAGTAACTCTAAAGACTGCTATCTTGCAATGGACACTGTTGACAGTTTCAAGCAATTTTAACCATGAAAACTTTACAAAATGCCCCTACTAAACTCATAAAACATAATCATTCCAATAACATATACCCCATACTAGGCTGACATGAGTCCAATGTGTCATAACCCCAATTTCCCATTCATGTGCAATAAACATGTGTAACACTCCCCTCCCAACCCCTCTCTTAAGAGGAGTGGGTGGAGAAAAAAAGGGGGGGGTGAGAGACACTCATTCATGACCATATGTATGCCTAACATGTACTCCTGGCTAAACACTCACAATCACAAATCTAGGGATAAAAAAATGAAACATGGTAACTTACCAGGTGAAGGCACTAGATGTTGACAACTGCGGTAGTTTCAGGGCGTGTGGGTGAGACCGTCTTGTACATCAACCTTACTCAGGTCAAGACCATTTAGGCGAGGGAAAAGACTGCAGAACTCCTCTACGTGGATAGCTGGGAAGCATGGGAGGCAGTATTTGATCCAAATCACTCTGCTGGTCCAGATGCAGAATACCCGAACAATGAAGATCTGCTGAAAAATAAACATTAAGATGACATTAAATTGACATTAAATAGCATCAGGTCATCAATTTGAAAAGAATAGACATTTTTTAATGCATTGCAAATATGATGCTTACAAAAAATAAGAAAAACAAATAAAAAACCTTGTTTACAACATAATTGTTGTCCAAATTCTATTGACAGATGATCAGCAGACCTTAATTGAGCCCATCAATTATGAGTTAAATATGAATTTAAAAATTTAAAAAACAAGCAAAGAACTGCAAAAATGAATTGTTACACATGTAATCAACAATAATATTTTCTAATTTAGAATTCAAACCAATATTTCTTGCTTTTTCTTCTTTCCTGGTCCCTCTAATTTTACTCTTTACACATATACAATACTCCAGTCCCCCTCAATTTTAAATTACAGCCACTCCCATCTTAAAATTTAAATTTAATGAACTAATTTTACTGCAAGTGTATTGAAATGTCAAGTCTGTCCAAATAATCATGAAATATTGACATTTGTTTGACTTTAAAGAAAGAAAACATGAAAAAAATAGGGTCTCTATAGGGAAAAGCCTACCAATTATTTTCCCATAGAACTCCATACAAATGTTATGACCTCTCAGTACTTTACTATAATAGTTTCAGTCAAATCTTTGGTATCATTTGAAACTTCAAGACCTTTCAGGAAATGACAAAAAAATATAGGGTCCCGTGGCGTTTATAGGTCAAATTTGCAGTTGTTTACAACTTACAGCGATCGGCAGTAAATGTCACTCTACATAAAAAATCAACCCCCACCCCTACAATTTTTCCTAGTGTTGCTATATTCTTTAAAATATTCCCCCATTCCATCATTTATTTTAAAAACTAATAATTTTACTACAAAATGAGAATTGTCACATACCTGAATTCAGCCAATCGCCTAACGCCTACCCATTCATTCCTTATTACAACGTTCTATAACTTTTCTCTGATGTAAACATCCGGGGGTTTGGTACTCTCATTCCTATACTTAGAATCTTACCTACCTCAGAATTAGTCCATTTGCTATTTTTTAAAGACTTTAGACCTACCTGAGTTTATGTATGAAATTTGAGTCCCATGAGTCCAATGTCATGGATGTTGTCACTAGCTCAATTGATGACATCATGCTGCAGATGCTGGCGTTACAGGGAGTGAATGACATTCAGACCTCTGAATCTATTTGTATATAATTAGTGCCTGGAATCAATAAAATAGTTTGTTTACTACTTGTTTTTGAGTATTGGTATTATCTATATGATAAAATGTCAAAATTTTATTAATTTCCTAATAAGGGTATATTCTACCCAGGTTTTAAGAAAACCTCCTAAAATTGATGAAATCCTAGTAAATTAATCAAAATATACATGCTTTATACTGACAAATTGGTAAAAAATGTTCATATCATGAACAATCATCCATTATTGATTCTAATAAGCCAAATAATTCTAATCAGGCCCTTCCTGTTGATTGAGCATGTGCGAACAATATCACCACCCCCCAGTGTAATGCAGCTTACAGAACTAGCAGGTGCCCCCTTATCTTTCTTTAAAACACTATTCTAGCAAACGAAAAAGGACATAATTTTGATATAATATTAGAGCTAGGTACCTGGGGTAATGAACAGAACTGTTTAATTGTAAAATTATTGAAAATTAAATCTAGAAAAGGCCAAGTTCTTGCCAATGTCAAAAATCAAGAGGGGTAACTATTCTAGTGTCAAATCACAAAATGCGCCTCCAAGTACAGAGACAGAAGATAGTATGCTGAAAAGTTTACCTTCATTATATAGAAGAATGTCCATCGTGATGAATCAGATGGCTACCGACTGTCCGACAGCATCAATATGGGGCAAAATGACCCCACCGCCCTGCCACTATCATCTTCCAAAGCTGAGGCGGCTGAACAATGGAGATCATCATAAGTGCACGAATGAGGAAAAATCAGAGTTATAAGTTATTCATTGCACAAAACAATGTTAATACATCAAATTTTTTCATATATTCCTTACAATTAAAATATATACATTCTGATTACACACATAAATACAGAATTTAATGATCTGTCAAGGGTGGGGTACTTAAATAAACACTATTACATGTAAATACATGTAATAACATGTAATGCCAAATGTGATTTATGCAGTCATAACATAATTCAAGTAACTCATCAAAAATTACATACAGTCAGTCCAAATAAATAGAATTACATCATGTTGAAATTCTGAATCACTCAGTCAGTTAGTCTAAGTGAAGTAACTCTAAAAACTGCTATCTTGCAATGGACACTGTTGACAGTTTCAAGCAATTTTAACCATGAAAACTTTACAAAATGCCCCTACTAAACTCATAAAACATAATCATTCCAATAACATATACCCCATACTAGGCTGACATGAGTCCAATGTGTCATAACCCCAATTTCCCATTCATGTGCAATAAACATGTGTAACACTCCCCTCCCCACCCCTCTCTTAAGAGGAGTGGGTGGAGAAAAAAAGGGGGGGGGGGGTGAGAGACACTCATTCATGACCATATGTATGCCTAACATGTACTCCTGGCTAAACACTCACAATCACAAATCTAGGGATAAAAAAATGAAACATGGTAACTTACCAGGTGAAGGCACTAGATGTTGACAACTGCGGTAGTTTCAGGGCGTGTGGGTGAGACCGTCTTGTACATCAACCTTACTCAGGTCAAGACCATTTAGGCGAGGGAAAAGACTGCAGAACTCCTCTACGTGGATAGCTGGGAAGCATGGGAGGCAGTATTTGATCCAAATCACTCTGCTGGTCCAGATGCAGAATACCCGAACAATGAAGATCTGCTGAAAAATAAACATTAAGATGACATTAAATTGACATTAAATAGCATCAGGTCATCAATTTGAAAAGAATAGACATTTTTTAATGCATTGCAAATATGATGCTTACAAAAAATAAGAAAAACAAATAAAAAACCTTGTTTACAACATAATTGTTGTCCAAATTCTATTGACAGATGATCAGCAGACCTTAATTGAGCCCATCAATTATGAGTTAAATATGAATTTAAAAATTTAAAAAACAAGCAAAGAACTGCAAAAATGAATTGTTACACATGTAATCAACAATAATATTTTCTAATTTAGAATTCAAACCAATATTTCTTGCTTTTTCTTCTTTCCTGGTCCCTCTAATTTTACTCTTTACACATATACAATACTCCAGTCCCCCTCAATTTTAAATTACAGCCACTCCCATCTTAAAATTTAAATTTAATGAACTAATTTTACTGCAAGTGTATTGAAATGTCAAGTCTGTCCAAATAATCATGAAATATTGACATTTGTTTGACTTTAAAGAAAGAAAACATGAAAAAAATAGGGTCTCTATAGGGAAAAGCCTACCAATTATTTTCCCATAGAACTCCATACAAATGTTATGACCTCTCAGTACTTTACTATAATAGTTTCAGTCAAATCTTTGGTATCATTTGAAACTTCAAGACCTTTCAGGAAATGACAAAAAAATATAGGGTCCCGTGGCGTTTATAGGTCAAATTTGCAGTTGTTTACAACTTACAGCGATCGGCAGTAAATGTCACTCTACATAAAAAATCAACCCCCACCCCTACAATTTTTCCTAGTGTTGCTATATTCTTTAAAATATTCCCCCATTCCATCATTTATTTTAAAAACTAATAATTTTACTACAAAATGAGAATTGTCACATACCTGAATTCAGCCAATCGCCTAACGCCTACCCATTCATTCCTTATTACAACGTTCTATAACTTTTCTCTGATGTAAACATCCGGGGGTTTGGTACTCTCATTCCTATACTTAGAATCTTACCTACCTCAGAATTAGTCCATTTGCTATTTTTTAAAGACTTTAGACCTACCTGAGTTTATGTATGAAATTTGAGTCCCATGAGTCCAATGTCATGGATGTTGTCACTAGCTCAATTGATGACATCATGCTGCAGATGCTGGCGTTACAGGGAGTGAATGACATTCAGACCTCTGAATCTATTTGTATATAATTAGTGCCTGGAATCAATAAAATAGTTTGTTTACTACTTGTTTTTGAGTATTGGTATTATCTATATGATAAAATGTCAAAATTTTATTAATTTCCTAATAAGGGTATATTCTACCCAGGTTTTAAGAAAACCTCCTAAAATTGATGAAATCCTAGTAAATTAATCAAAATATACATGCTTTATACTGACAAATTGGTAAAAAATGTTCATATCATGAACAATCATCCATTATTGATTCTAATAAGCCAAATAATTCTAATCAGGCCCTTCCTGTTGATTGAGCATGTGCGAACAATATCACCACCCCCCAGTGTAATGCAGCTTACAGAACTAGCAGGTGCCCCCTTATCTTTCTTTAAAACACTATTCTAGCAAACGAAAAAGGACATAATTTTGATATAATATTAGAGCTAGGTACCTGGGGTAATGAACAGAACTGTTTAATTGTAAAATTATTGAAAATTAAATCTAGAAAAGGCCAAGTTCTTGCCAATGTCAAAAATCAAGAGGGGTAACTATTCTAGTGTCAAATCACAAAATGCGCCTCCAAGTACAGAGACAGAAGATAGTATGCTGAAAAGTTTACCTTCATTATATAGAAGAATGTCCATCGTGATGAATCAGATGGCTACCGACTGTCCGACAGCATCAATATGGGGCAAAATGACCCCACCGCCCTGCCACTATCATCTTCCAAAGCTGAGGCGGCTGAACAATGGAGATCATCATAAGTGCACGAATGAGGAAAAATCAGAGTTATAAGTTATTCATTGCACAAAACAATGTTAATACATCAAATTTTTTCATATATTCCTTACAAATAAAATATATACATTCTGATTACACACATAAATACAGAATTTAATGATCTGTCAAGGGTGGGGTACTTAAATAAACACTATTACATGTAAATACATGTAATAACATGTAATGCCAAATGTGATTTATGCAGTCATAACATAATTCAAGTAACTCATCAAAAATTACATACAGTCAGTCCAAATAAATAGAATTACATCATGTTGAAATTCTGAATCACTCAGTCAGTTAGTCTAAGGGAAGTAACTCTAAAAACTGCTATCTTGCAATGGACACTGTTGACAGTTTCAAGCAATTTTAACCATGAAAACTTTACAAAATGCCCCTACTAAACTCATAAAACATAATCATTCCAATAACATATACCCCATACTAGGCTGACATGAGTCCAATGTGTCATAACCCCAATTTCCCATTCATGTGCAATAAACATGTGTAACACTCCCCTCCCCACCCCTCTCTTAAGAGGAGTGGGTGGAGAAAAAAAGGGGGGGGAGGGTGAGAGACACTCATTCATGACCATATGTATGCCTAACATGTACTCCTGGCTAAACACTCACAATCACAAATCTAGGGATAAAAAAATGAAACATGGTAACTTACCAGGTGAAGGCACTAGATGTTGACAACTGCGGTAGTTTCAGGGCGTGTGGGTGAGACCGTCTTGTACATCAACCTTACTCAGGTCAAGACCATTTAGGCGAGGGAAAAGACTGCAGAACTCCTCTACGTGGATAGCTGGGAAGCATGGGAGGCAGTATTTGATCCAAATCACTCTGCTGGTCCAGATGCAGAATACCCGAACAATGAAGATCTGCTGAAAAATAAACATTAAGATGACATTAAATTGACATTAAATAGCATCAGGTCATCAATTTGAAAAGAATAGACATTTTTTAATGCATTGCAAATATGATGCTTACAAAAAATAAGAAAAACAAATAAAAAACCTTGTTTACAACATAATTGTTGTCCAAATTCTATTGACAGATGATCAGCAGACCTTAATTGAGCCCATCAATTATGAGTTAAATATGAATTTAAAAATTTAAAAAACAAGCAAAGAACTGCAAAAATGAATTGTTACACATGTAATCAACAATAATATTTTCTAATTTAGAATTCAAACCAATATTTCTTGCTTTTTCTTCTTTCCTGGTCCCTCTAATTTTACTCTTTACACATATACAATACTCCAGTCCCCCTCAATTTTAAATTACAGCCACTCCCATCTTAAAATTTAAATTTAATGAACTAATTTTACTGCAAGTGTATTGAAATGTCAAGTCTGTCCAAATAATCATGAAATATTGACATTTGTTTGACTTTAAAGAAAGAAAACATGAAAAAAATAGGGTCTCTATAGGGAAAAGCCTACCAATTATTTTCCCATAGAACTCCATACAAATGTTATGACCTCTCAGTACTTTACTATAATAGTTTCAGTCAAATCTTTGGTATCATTTGAAACTTCAAGACCTTTCAGGAAATGACAAAAAAATATAGGGTCCCGTGGCGTTTATAGGTCAAATTTGCAGTTGTTTACAACTTACAGCGATCGGCAGTAAATGTCACTCTACATAAAAAATCAACCCCCACCCCTACAATTTTTCCTAGTGTTGCTATATTCTTTAAAATATTCCCCCATTCCATCATTTATTTTAAAAACTAATAATTTTACTACAAAATGAGAATTGTCACATACCTGAATTCAGCCAATCGCCTAACGCCTACCCATTCATTCCTTATTACAACGTTCTATAACTTTTCTCTGATGTAAACATCCGGGGGTTTGGTACTCTCATTCCTATACTTAGAATCTTACCTACCTCAGAATTAGTCCATTTGCTATTTTTTAAAGACTTTAGACCTACCTGAGTTTATGTATGAAATTTGAGTCCCATGAGTCCAATGTCATGGATGTTGTCACTAGCTCAATTGATGACATCATGCTGCAGATGCTGGCGTTACAGGGAGTGAATGACATTCAGACCTCTGAATCTATTTGTATATAATTAGTGCCTGGAATCAATAAAATAGTTTGTTTACTACTTGTTTTTGAGTATTGGTATTATCTATATGATAAAATGTCAAAATTTTATTAATTTCCTAATAAGGGTATATTCTACCCAGGTTTTAAGAAAACCTCCTAAAATTGATGAAATCCTAGTAAATTAATCAAAATATACATGCTTTATACTGACAAATTGGTAAAAAATGTTCATATCATGAACAATCATCCATTATTGATTCTAATAAGCCAAATAATTCTAATCAGGCCCTTCCTGTTGATTGAGCATGTGCGAACAATATCACCACCCCCCAGTGTAATGCAGCTTACAGAACTAGCAGGTGCCCCCTTATCTTTCTTTAAAACACTATTCTAGCAAACGAAAAAGGACATAATTTTGATATAATATTAGAGCTAGGTACCTGGGGTAATGAACAGAACTGTTTAATTGTAAAATTATTGAAAATTAAATCTAGAAAAGGCCAAGTTCTTGCCAATGTCAAAAATCAAGAGGGGTAACTATTCTAGTGTCAAATCACAAAATGCGCCTCCAAGTACAGAGACAGAAGATAGTATGCTGAAAAGTTTACCTTCATTATATAGAAGAATGTCCATCGTGATGAATCAGATGGCTACCGACTGTCCGACAGCATCAATATGGGGCAAAATGACCCCACCGCCCTGCCACTATCATCTTCCAAAGCTGAGGCGGCTGAACAATGGAGATCATCATAAGTGCACGAATGAGGAAAAATCAGAGTTATAAGTTATTCATTGCACAAAACAATGTTAATACATCAAATTTTTTCATATATTCCTTACAAATAAAATATATACATTCTGATTACACACATAAATACAGAATTTAATGATCTGTCAAGGGTGGGGTACTTAAATAAACACTATTACATGTAAATACATGTAATAACATGTAATGCCAAATGTGATTTATGCAGTCATAACATAATTCAAGTAACTCATCAAAAATTACATACAGTCAGTCCAAATAAATAGAATTACATCATGTTGAAATTCTGAATCACTCAGTCAGTTAGTCTAAGGGAAGTAACTCTAAAAACTGCTATCTTGCAATGGACACTGTTGACAGTTTCAAGCAATTTTAACCATGAAAACTTTACAAAATGCCCCTACTAAACTCATAAAACATAATCATTCCAATAACATATACCCCATACTAGGCTGACATGAGTCCAATGTGTCATAACCCCAATTTCCCATTCATGTGCAATAAACATGTGTAACACTCCCCTCCCCACCCCTCTCTTAAGAGGAGTGGGTGGAGAAAAAAAGGGGGGGGGGGTGAGAGACACTCATTCATGACCATATGTATGCCTAACATGTACTCCTGGCTAAACACTCACAATCACAAATCTAGGGATAAAAAAATGAAACATGGTAACTTACCAGGTGAAGGCACTAGATGTTGACAACTGCGGTAGTTTCAGGGCGTGTGGGTGAGACCGTCTTGTACATCAACCTTACTCAGGTCAAGACCATTTAGGCGAGGGAAAAGACTGCAGAACTCCTCTACGTGGATAGCTGGGAAGCATGGGAGGCAGTATTTGATCCAAATCACTCTGCTGGTCCAGATGCAGAATACCCGAACAATGAAGATCTGCTGAAAAATAAACATTAAGATGACATTAAATTGACATTAAATAGCATCAGGTCATCAATTTGAAAAGAATAGACATTTTTTAATGCATTGCAAATATGATGCTTACAAAAAATAAGAAAAACAAATAAAAAACCTTGTTTACAACATAATTGTTGTCCAAATTCTATTGACAGATGATCAGCAGACCTTAATTGAGCCCATCAATTATGAGTTAAATATGAATTTAAAAATTTAAAAAACAAGCAAAGAACTGCAAAAATGAATTGTTACACATGTAATCAACAATAATATTTTCTAATTTAGAATTCAAACCAATATTTCTTGCTTTTTCTTCTTTCCTGGTCCCTCTAATTTTACTCTTTACACATATACAATACTCCAGTCCCCCTCAATTTTAAATTACAGCCACTCCCATCTTAAAATTTAAATTTAATGAACTAATTTTACTGCAAGTGTATTGAAATGTCAAGTCTGTCCAAATAATCATGAAATATTGACATTTGTTTGACTTTGAAGAAAGAAAACATGAAAAAAATAGGGTCTCTATAGGGAAAAGCCTACCAATTATTTTCCCATAGAACTCCATACAAATGTTATGACCTCTCAGTACTTTACTATAATAGTTTCAGTCAAATCTTTGGTATCATTTGAAACTTCAAGACCTTTCAGGAAATGACAAAAAAATATAGGGTCCCGTGGCGTTTATAGGTCAAATTTGCAGTTGTTTACAACTTACAGCGATCGGCAGTAAATGTCACTCTACATAAAAAATCAACCCCCACCCCTACAATTTTTCCTAGTGTTGCTATATTCTTTAAAATATTCCCCCATTCCATCATTTATTTTAAAAACTAATAATTTTACTACAAAATGAGAATTGTCACATACCTGAATTCAGCCAATCGCCTAACGCCTACCCATTCATTCCTTATTACAACGTTCTATAACTTTTCTCTGATGTAAACATCCGGGGGTTTGGTACTCTCATTCCTATACTTAGAATCTTACCTACCTCAGAATTAGTCCATTTGCTATTTTTTAAAGACTTTAGACCTACCTGAGTTTATGTATGAAATTTGAGTCCCATGAGTCCAATGTCATGGATGTTGTCACTAGCTCAATTGATGACATCATGCTGCATATGCTGGCGTTACAGGGAGTGAATGACATTCAGACCTCTGAATCTATTTGTATATAATTAGTGCCTGGAATCAATAAAATAGTTTGTTTACTACTTGTTTTTGAGTATTGGTATTATCTATATGATAAAATGTCAAAATTTTATTAATTTCCTAATAAGGGTATATTCTACCCAGGTTTTAAGAAAACCTCCTAAAATTGATGAAATCCTAGTAAATTAATCAAAATATACATGCTTTATACTGACAAATTGGTAAAAAATGTTCATATCATGAACAATCATCCATTATTGATTCTAATAAGCCAAATAATTCTAATCAGGCCCTTCCTGTTGATTGAGCATGTGCGAACAATATCACCACCCCCCAGTGTAATGCAGCTTACAGAACTAGCAGGTGCCCCCTTATCTTTCTTTAAAACACTATTCTAGCAAACGAAAAAGGACATAATTTTGATATAATATTAGAGCTAGGTACCTGGGGTAATGAACAGAACTGTTTAATTGTAAAATTATTGAAAATTAAATCTAGAAAAGGCCAAGTTCTTGCCAATGTCAAAAATCAAGAGGGGTAACTATTCTAGTGTCAAATCACAAAATGCGCCTCCAAGTACAGAGACAGAAGATAGTATGCTGAAAAGTTTACCCTCATTATATAGAAGAATGTCCATCGTGATGAATCAGATGGCTACCGACTGTCCGACAGCATCAATATGGGGCAAAATGACCCCACCGCCCTGCCACTATCATCTTCCAAAGCTGAGGCGGCTGAACAATGGAGATCATCATAAGTGCACGAATGAGGAAAAATCAGAGTTATAAGTTATTCATTGCACAAAACAATGTTAATACATCAAATTTTTTCATATATTCCTTACAAATAAAATATATACATTCTGATTACACACATAAATACAGAATTTAATGATCTGTCAAGGGTGGGGTACTTAAATAAACACTATTACATGTAAATACATGTAATAACATGTAATGCCAAATGTGATTTATGCAGTCATAACATAATTCAAGTAACTCATCAAAAATTACATACAGTCAGTCCAAATAAATAGAATTACATCATGTTGAAATTCTGAATCACTCAGTCAGTTAGTCTAAGGGAAGTAACTCTAAAGACTGCTATCTTGCAATGGACACTGTTGACAGTTTCAAGCAATTTTAACCATGAAAACTTTACAAAATGCCCCTACTAAACTCATAAAACATAATCATTCCAATAACATATACCCCATACTAGGCTGACATGAGTCCAATGTGTCATAACCCCAATTTCCCATTCATGTGCAATAAACATGTGTAACACTCCCCTCCCCACCCCTCTCTTAAGAGGAGTGGGTGGAGAAAAAAAGGGGGGGGGGGGGTGAGAGACACTCATTCATGACCATATGTATGCCTAACATGTACTCCTGGCTAAACACTCACAATCACAAATCTAGGGATAAAAAAATGAAACATGGTAACTTACCAGGTGAAGGCACTAGATGTTGACAACTGCGGTAGTTTCAGGGCGTGTGGGTGAGACCGTCTTGTACATCAACCTTACTCAGGTCAAGACCATTTAGGCGAGGGAAAAGACTGCAGAACTCCTCTACGTGGATAGCTGGGAAGCATGGGAGGCAGTATTTGATCCAAATCACTCTGCTGGTCCAGATGCAGAATACCCGAACAATGAAGATCTGCTGAAAAATAAACATTAAGATGACATTAAATTGACATTAAATAGCATCAGGTCATCAATTTGAAAAGAATAGACATTTTTTAATGCATTGCAAATATGATGCTTACAAAAAATAAGAAAAACAAATAAAAAACCTTGTTTACAACATAATTGTTGTCCAAATTCTATTGACAGATGATCAGCAGACCTTAATTGAGCCCATCAATTATGAGTTAAATATGAATTTAAAAATTTAAAAAACAAGCAAAGAACTGCAAAAATGAATTGTTACACATGTAATCAACAATAATATTTTCTAATTTAGAATTCAAACCAATATTTCTTGCTTTTTCTTCTTTCCTGGTCCCTCTAATTTTACTCTTTACACATATACAATACTCCAGTCCCCCTCAATTTTAAATTACAGCCACTCCCATCTTAAAATTTAAATTTAATGAACTAATTTTACTGCAAGTGTATTGAAATGTCAAGTCTGTCCAAATAATCATGAAATATTGACATTTGTTTGACTTTGAAGAAAGAAAACATGAAAAAAATAGGGTCTCTATAGGGAAAAGCCTACCAATTATTTTCCCATAGAACTCCATACAAATGTTATGACCTCTCAGTACTTTACTATAATAGTTTCAGTCAAATCTTTGGTATCATTTGAAACTTCAAGACCTTTCAGGAAATGACAAAAAAATATAGGGTCCCGTGGCGTTTATAGGTCAAATTTGCAGTTGTTTACAACTTACAGCGATCGGCAGTAAATGTCACTCTACATAAAAAATCAACCCCCACCCCTACAATTTTTCCTAGTGTTGCTATATTCTTTAAAATATTCCCCCATTCCATCATTTATTTTAAAAACTAATAATTTTACTACAAAATGAGAATTGTCACATACCTGAATTCAGCCAATCGCCTAACGCCTACCCATTCATTCCTTATTACAACGTTCTATAACTTTTCTCTGATGTAAACATCCGGGGGTTTGGTACTCTCATTCCTATACTTAGAATCTTACCTACCTCAGAATTAGTCCATTTGCTATTTTTTAAAGACTTTAGACCTACCTGAGTTTATGTATGAAATTTGAGTCCCATGAGTCCAATGTCATGGATGTTGTCACTAGCTCAATTGATGACATCATGCTGCAGATGCTGGCGTTACAGGGAGTGAATGACATTCAGACCTCTGAATCTATTTGTATATAATTAGTGCCTGGAATCAATAAAATAGTTTGTTTACTACTTGTTTTTGAGTATTGGTATTATCTATATGATAAAATGTCAAAATTTTATTAATTTCCTAATAAGGGTATATTCTACCCAGGTTTTAAGAAAACCTCCTAAAATTGATGAAATCCTAGTAAATTAATCCAAAATATACATGCTTTATACTGACAAATTGGTAAAAAATGTTCATATCATGAACAATCATCCATTATTGATTCTAATAAGCCAAATAATTCTAATCAGGCCCTTCCTGTTGATTGAGCATGTGCGAACAATATCACCACCCCCCCAGTGTAATGCAGCTTACAGAACTAGCAGGTGCCCCTTATCTTTCTTTAAAACACTATTCTAGCAAACGAAAAAGGACATAATTTTGATATAATATTAGAGCTAGGTACCTGGGGTAATGAACAGAACTGTTTAATTGTAAAATTATTGAAAATTAAATCTAGAAAAGGCCAAGTTCTTGCCAATGTCAAAAATCAAGAGGGGTAACTATTCTAGTGTCAAATCACAAAATGCGCCTCCAAGTACAGAGACAGAAGATAGTATGCTGAAAAGTTTACCCTCATTATATAGAAGAATGTCCATCGTGATGAATCAGATGGCTACCGACTGTCCGACAGCATCAATATGGGGCAAAATGACCCCACCGCCCTGCCACTATCATCTTCCAAAGCTGAGGCGGCTGAACAATGGAGATCATCATAAGTGCACGAATGAGGAAAAATCAGAGTTATAAGTTATTCATTGCACAAAACAATGTTAATACATCAAATTTTTTCATATATTCCTTACAAATAAAATATATACATTCTGATTACACACATAAATACAGAATTTAATGATCTGTCAAGGGTGGGGGTACTTAAATAAACACTATTACATGTAAATACATGTAATAACATGTAATGCCAAATGTGATTTATGCAGTCATAACATAATTCAAGTAACTCATCAAAAATTACATACAGTCAGTCCAAATAAATAGAATTACATCATGTTGAAATTCTGAATCACTCAGTCAGTTAGTCTAAGGGAAGTAACTCTAAAAACTGCTATCTTGCAATGGACACTGTTGACAGTTTCAAGCAATTTTAACCATGAAAACTTTACAAAATGCCCCTACTAAACTCAATTCCAATAACATATACCCCATACTAGGCTGACATGAGTCCAATGTGTCATAACCCCAATTTCCCATTCATGTGCAATTAATAAACATGTGTAACACTCCCCTCCCCACCCCTCTCTTAAGAGGAGTGGGTGGAGAAAAAAAGGGGGGGGGGTGAGAGACACTCATTCCTGACCATATGTATGCCTAACATGTACTCCTGGCTAAACACTCACAATCACAAATCTAGGGATAAAAAAATGAAACATGGTAACTTACCAGGTGAAGGCACTAGATGTTGACAACTGCGGTAGTTTCAGGGCGTGTGGGTGAGACCGTCTTGTACATCAACCTTACTCAGGTCAAGACCATTTAGGCGAGGGAAAAGACTGCAGAACTCCTCTACGTGGATAGCTGGGAAGCATGGGAGGCAGTATTTGATCCAAATCACTCTGCTGGTCCAGATGCAGAATACCCGAACAATGAAGATCTGCTGAAAAATAAACATTAAGATGACATTAAATTGACATTAAATAGCATCAGGTCATCAATTTGAAAAGAATAGACATTTTTAATGCATTGCAAATATGATGCTTACAAAAAATAAGAAAAACAAATAAAAAACCTTGTTTACAACATAATTGTTGTCCAAATTCTATTGACAGATGATCAGCAGACCTTAATTGAGCCCATCAATTATGAGTTAAATATGAATTTAAAAATTTAAAAAACAAGCAAAGAACTGCAAAAATGAATTGCTACACATGTAATCAACAATAATATTTTCTAATTTAGAATTCAAACCAATATTTCTTGCTTTTTCTTCTTTCGTAGTCCCTCTAATTTTACTCTTTACACATATACAATACTCCAGTCCCCCTCAATTTTAAATTACAGCCACTCCCATCTTAAAATTTAAATTTAATGAACTAATTTCACTGCAAGTGTATTGAAATGTCAAGTCTGTCCAAATAATCATGAAATATTGACATTTGTTTGACTTTAAAGAAAGAAAACATGAAAAAAATAGGGTCTCTATAGGGAAAAGCCTACCAATTATTTTCCCATAGAACTCCATACAAATGTTATGACCTCTCAGTACTTTACTATAATAGTTTCAGTCAAATCTTTGGTATCATTTGAAACTTCAATTCAAGACCTTTCAGGAAATGACAAAAAAAATATAGGGTCCCGTGGCGTTTATAGGTCAAATTTGCAGTTGTTTACAACTTACAGCGATCGGCAGTAAATGTCACTCTACATAAAAAATCAACCCCCACCCCTACAATTTTTCCTAGTGTTGCTATATTCTTTAAAATATTCCCCCATTCCTTCATTTATTTTAAAAACTAATAATTTTACTACAAAATGAGAATTGTCACATACCTGAATTCAGCCAATCGCCTAACGCCTACCCATTCATTCCTTATTACAACGTTCTATAACTTTTCTCTGATGTAAACATCCGGGGGTTTGGTACTCTCATTCCTATACTTAGAATCTTACCTACCTCAGAATTAGTCCATTTGCTATTTTTTAAAGACTTTAGACCTACCTGAGTTTATGTATGAAATTTGAGTCCCATGAGTCCAATGTCATGGATGTTGTCACTAGCTCAATTAATGACATCATGCTGCAGATGCTGGCGTTACAGGGATGTGAATGACATTCAGACCTCTGAATCTATTTGTATATAATTAGTGCCTGGAATCAATAAAATAGTTTGTTTACTACTTGTTTTTGAGTATTGGTATTATCTATATGATAAAATGTCAAAATTTTATTAATTTCCTAATAAGGGTATATTCTACCCAGGTTTTAAGAAAACCTCCTAAAATTGATGAAATCCTAGTAAATTAATCAAAATATACATGCTTTATACTGACAAATTGGTAAAAAATGTTCATATCATGAACAATCATCCATTATTGATTCTAATAAGCCAAATAATTCTAATCAGGCCTTTCCTGTTGATTGAGCATGTGCGAACAATATCACCACCCCCCAGTGTAATGCAGCTTACAGAACTAGCAGGTGCCCCCTTATCTTTCTTTAAAACACTATTCTAGCAAACGAAAAAGGACATAATTTTGATATAATATTAGAGCTAGGTACCTGGGGTAATGAACAGAACTGTTTAATTGTAAAATTATTGAAAATTAAATCTAGAAAAGGCCAAGTTCTTGCCAATGTCAAAAATCAAGAGGGGTAACTATTCTAGTGTCAAATCACAAAATGCGCCTCCAAGTACAGAGACAGAAGATAGTATGCTGAAAAGTTTACCTTCATTATATAGAAGAATGTCCATCGTGATGAATCAGATGGCTACCGACTGTCCGACAGCATCAATATGGGGCAAAATGACCCCGCCGCCCTGCCACTATCATCTTCCAAAGCTGAGGCGGCTGAACAATGGAGATCATCATAAGTGCACGAATGAGGAAAAATCAGAGTTATAAATTATTCATTGCACAAAACAATGTTAATACATCAAATTTTTTCATATATTCCTTACAAATAAAATATATACATTCTAATTACACACATAAATACAGAATTTAATGATCTGTCAAGGGTGGGGTACTTAAATAAACACTATTACATGTAAATACATGTAATAACATGTAATGCCAAATGTGATTTATGCAGTCATAACATAATTCAAGTAACTCATCAAAAATTACATACAGTCAGTCCAAATAAATAGAATTACATCATGTTGAAATTCTGAATCACTCAGTCAGTTAGTCTAAGGGAAGTAACTCTAAAAACTGCTATCTTGCAATGGACACTGTTGACAGTTTCAAGCAGTTTTAACCATGAAAACTTTACAAAATGCCCCTACTAAACTCATAAAACATAATCATTCCAATAACATATACCCCATACTAGGCTGACATGAGTCCAATGTGTCATAACCCCAATTTCCCATTCATGTGCAATTAATAAACATGTGTAACACTCCCCTCCCCACCCCTCTCTTAAGAGGAGTGGGTGGAGAAAAAAAGGGGGGGGGGTGAGAGACACTCATTCCTGACCATATGTATGCCTAACATGTACTCCTGGCTAAACACTCACAATCACAAATCTAGGGATAAAAAAATGAAACATGGTAACTTACCAGGTGAAGGCACTAGATGTTGACAACTGCGGTAGTTTCAGGGCGTGTGGGTGAGACCGTCTTGTACATCAACCTTACTCAGGTCAAGACCATTTAGGCGAGGGAAAAGACTGCAGAACTCCTCTACGTGGATAGCTGGGAAGCATGGGAGGCAGTATTTGATCCAAATCACTCTGCTGGTCCAGATGCAGAATACCCGAACAATGAAGATCTGCTGAAAAATAAACATTAAGATGACATTAAATTGACATTAAATAGCATCAGGTCATCAATTTGAAAAGAATAGACATTTTTAATGCATTGCAAATATGATGCTTACAAAAAATAAGAAAAACAAATAAAAAACCTTGTTTACAACATAATTGTTGTCCAAATTCTATTGACAGATGATCAGCAGACCTTAATTGAGCCCATCAATTATGAGTTAAATATGAATTTAAAAATTTAAAAAACAAGCAAAGAACTGCAAAAATGAATTGCTACACATGTAATCAACAATAATATTTTCTAATTTAGAATTCAAACCAATATTTCTTGCTTTTTCTTCTTTCGTAGTCCCTCTAATTTTACTCTTTACACATATACAATACTCCAGTCCCCCTCAATTTTAAATTACAGCCACTCCCATCTTAAAATTTAAATTTAATGAACTAATTTCACTGCAAGTGTATTGAAATGTCAAGTCTGTCCAAATAATCATGAAATATTGACATTTGTTTGACTTTAAAGAAAGAAAACATGAAAAAAATAGGGTCTCTATAGGGAAAAGCCTACCAATTATTTTCCCATAGAACTCCATACAAATGTTATGACCTCTCAGTACTTTACTATAATAGTTTCAGTCAAATCTTTGGTATCATTTGAAACTTCAATTCAAGACCTTTCAGGAAATGACAAAAAAAATATAGGGTCCCGTGGCGTTTATAGGTCAAATTTGCAGTTGTTTACAACTTACAGCGATCGGCAGTAAATGTCACTCTACATAAAAAATCAACCCCCACCCCTACAATTTTTCCTAGTGTTGCTATATTCTTTAAAATATTCCCCCATTCCTTCATTTATTTTAAAAACTAATAATTTTACTACAAAATGAGAATTGTCACATACCTGAATTCAGCCAATCGCCTAACGCCTACCCATTCATTCCTTATTACAACGTTCTATAACTTTTCTCTGATGTAAACATCCGGGGGTTTGGTACTCTCATTCCTATACTTAGAATCTTACCTACCTCAGAATTAGTCCATTTGCTATTTTTTAAAGACTTTAGACCTACCTGAGTTTATGTATGAAATTTGAGTCCCATGAGTCCAATGTCATGGATGTTGTCACTAGCTCAATTAATGACATCATGCTGCAGATGCTGGCGTTACAGGGAGTGAATGACATTCAGACCTCTGAATCTATTTGTATATAATTAGTGCCTGGAATCAATAAAATAGTTTGTTTACTACTTGTTTTTGAGTATTGGTATTATCTATATGATAAAATGTCAAAATTTTATTAATTTCCTAATAAGGGTATATTCTACCCAGGTTTTAAGAAAACCTCCTAAAATTGATGAAATCCTAGTAAATTAATCAAAATATACATGCTTTATACTGACAAATTGGTAAAAAATGTTCATATCATGAACAATCATCCATTATTGATTCTAATAAGCCAATAATTCTAATCAGGCCTTTCCTGTTGATTGAGCATGTGCGAACAATATCACCACCCCCCAGTGTAATGCAGCTTACAGAACTAGCAGGTGCCCCCTTATCTTTCTTTAAAACACTATTCTAGCAAACGAAAAAGGACATAATTTTGATATAATATTAGAGCTAGGTACCTGGGGTAATGAACAGAACTGTTTAATTGTAAAATTATTGAAAATTAAATCTAGAAAAGGCCAAGTTCTTGCCAATGTCAAAAATCAAGAGGGGTAACTATTCTAGTGTCAAATCACAAAATGCGCCTCCAAGTACAGAGACAGAAGATAGTATGCTGAAAAGTTTACCTTCATTATATAGAAGAATGTCCATCGTGATGAATCAGATGGCTACCGACTGTCCGACAGCATCAATATGGGGCAAAATGACCCCGCCGCCCTGCCACTATCATCTTCCAAAGCTGAGGCGGCTGAACAATGGAGATCATCATAAGTGCACGAATGAGGAAAAATCAGAGTTATAAATTATTCATTGCACAAAACAATGTTAATACATCAAATTTTTTCATATATTCCTTACAAATAAAATATATACATTCTAATTACACACATAAATACAGAATTTAATGATCTGTCAAGGGTGGGGTACTTAAAATAAACACTATTACATGTAAATACATGTAATAACATGTAATGCCAAATGTGATTTATGCAGTCATAACATAATTCAAGTAACTCATCAAAAATTACATACAGTCAGTCCAAATAAATAGAATTACATCATGTTGAAATTCTGAATCACTCCAGGTCAGTTAGTCTAAGGGAAGTAACTCTAAAAACTGCTATCTTGCAATGGGACACTGTTGACAGTTTCAAGCAGTTTTAACCATGAAAACTTTACAAAATGCCCCTACTAACTCATAAAACATAATCATTCCAATAACATATACCCCATACTAGGCTGACATGAGTCCAATGTGTCATAACCCCCAATTTCCCATTCATGTGCAATTAATAAACATGTGTAACACTCCCCTCCCCACCCCTCTCTTAAGAGGAGTGGGTGGAGAAAAAAAGGGGGGGGGGGGGGTGAGAGACACTCATTCCTGACCATATGTATGCCTAACATGTACTCCTGCCTAAACACTCACAATCACAAATCTAGGGGATAAAAAAATGAAACATGGTAACTTACCAGGTGAAGGCACTAGATGTTGACAACTGCGGTAGTTTCAGGGCGTGTGGGTGAGACCGTCTTTGTACATCAACCTTACTCAGGTCAAGACCATTTAGGCGAGGGAAAAGACTGCAGAACTCCTCTACGTGGATAGCTGGGAAGCATGGGAGGCAGTATTTGATCCAAATCACTCTGCTGGTCCAGATGCAGAATACCCGAACAATGAAGATCTGCTGAAAAATAAACATTAAGATGACATTAAATTGACATTAAATAGCATCAGGTCATCAATTTGAAAAGAATAGGACATTTGTAATGCATTGCAAATATGATGCTTACAAAAAATAAGAAAAACAAATAAAAAACCTTGTTTACAACATAATTGTTGTCCAAATTCTATTGACAGATGATCAGCAGACCTTAATTGAGCCCATCAATTATGAGTTAAATATGAATTTAAAAATTTAAAAAACAAGCAAAGAACTGCCAAAATGAATTGCTACACATGTAATCAACAATAAATTTTCTAATTTAGAATTCAAACCAATATTTCTTGCTTTTTCTTCTTTCGTAGTCCCTCTAATTTTACTCTTTACACATATACAATACTCCAGTCCCCTCAATTTTAAATTACAAGCCACTCCCATCTTAAAATTTAAATTTAATGAACTAATTTCACTGCAAGTGTATTGAAGAATGTCAAGGTCTGTCCAAATAATCATGAAATATTGACATTTGTTTGACTTTAAAGAAAGAAAACATGAAAAAAATAGGGTCTCTATACTTAGAATCTTACCTACCTCAGAATTAGTCCCATTTGCTATTTTTAAAGACTTTAGACCTACCTGAGTTTATGTATGAAATTTGAGAGTCCCATGAGTCCAATGTCATGGATGTTGTCACTAGCTCAATTAATGACATCATGCTGCAGATGCTGGCGTTACAGGGAGTGAATGCCATTCAGACCTCTGAATCTATTTGTATATAATTAGTGCCTGGAATCAATAAAATAGTTTGTTTACTACTTGTTTTGAGTATTGGTATTATCTATATGATAAAATGTCAAAATTTTATTAATTTCCTAATAAGGGTTATTCCTACCCAGGTTTTAAGAAAACCTCCTAAAATTGATGAAATCCTAGTAAATTAATCAAAATATACATGCTTTATACTGACAAATGGTAAAAAATGTCATATCATGAACAATCATCCATTATTGATTCTAATAAGCCAAATAATTCTAATCAGGCCTTTCCTGTTGATTGAGCATGTGCGAACAATATCACCACCCCCCAGTGTAATGCAGCTTACAGAACTAGCAGGTGCCCCCTTATCTTTCTTAAAACACTATTCTAGCAAACGAAAAGGACATAATTTTGATATAATATTAGAGCTAGGTACCTGGGGTAATGAACAGAACTGTTTAATTGTAAAATTATTGAAAATTAAATCTAGAAAAGGCCAAGTTCTTGCCAATGTCAAAAATCAAGAGGGGTAACTATTCTAGTGTCAAATCACAAAATGCGCCTCCAAGTACAGAGACAGAAGATAGTATGCTGAAAAGTTTACCTTCATTATATAGAAGAATGTCCATCGTGATGAATCAGATGGCTACCGACTGTCCGACAGCATCAATATGGGGCAAAATGACCCCGCCGCCCTGCCACTATCATCTTCCAAAGCTGAGGCGGCTGAACAATGGAGATCATCATAAGTGCACGAATGAGGAAAAATCAGAGTTATAAATTATTCATTGCACAAAACAATGTTAATACATCAAATTTTTTCATATATTCCTTACAAATAAAATATATACATTCTAATTACACACATAAATACAGAATTTAATGATCTGTCAAGGGTGGGGTACTTAAATAAACACTATTACATGTAAATACATGTAATAACATGTAATGCCAAATGTGATTTATGCAGTCATAACATAATTCAAGTAACTCATCAAAAATTACATACAGTCAGTCCAAATAAATAGAATTACATCATGTTGAAATTCTGAATCACTCAGTCAGTTAGTCTAAGGGAAGTAACTCTAAAAACTGCTATCTTGCAATGGACACTGTTGACAGTTTCAAGCAGTTTTAACCATGAAAACTTTACAAAATGCCCCTACTAAACTCATAAAACATAATCATTCCAATAACATATACCCCATACTAGGCTGACATGAGTCCAATGTGTCATAACCCCAATTTCCCATTCATGTGCAATTAATAAACATGTGTAACACTCCCCTCCCCACCCCTCTCTTAAGAGGAGTGGGTGGAGAAAAAAAGGGGGGGGGGGGGTGAGAGACACTCATTCCTGACCATATGTATGCCTAACATGTACTCCTGGCTAAACACTCACAATCACAAATCTAGGGATAAAAAAATGAAACATGGTAACTTACCAGGTGAAGGCACTAGATGTTGACAACTGCGGTAGTTTCAGGGCGTGTGGGTGAGACCGTCTTGTACATCAACCTTACTCAGGTCAAGACCATTTAGGCGAGGGAAAAGACTGCAGAACTCCTCTACGTGGATAGCTGGGAAGCATGGGAGGCAGTATTTGATCCAAATCACTCTGCTGGTCCAGATGCAGAATACCCGAACAATGAAGATCTGCTGAAAAATAAACATTAAGATGACATTAAATTGACATTAAATAGCATCAGGTCATCAATTTGAAAAGAATAGACATTTTTAATGCATTGCAAATATGATGCTTACAAAAAATAAGAAAAACAAATAAAAAACCTTGTTTACAACATAATTGTTGTCCAAATTCTATTGACAGATGATCAGCAGACCTTAATTGAGCCCATCAATTATGAGTTAAATATGAATTTAAAAATTTAAAAAACAAGCAAAGAACTGCAAAAATGAATTGCTACACATGTAATCAACAATAATATTTTCTAATTTAGAATTCAAACCAATATTTCTTGCTTTTTCTTCTTTCGTAGTCCCTCTAATTTTACTCTTTACACATATACAATACTCCAGTCCCCCTCAATTTTAAATTACAGCCACTCCCATCTTAAAATTTAAATTTAATGAACTAATTTCACTGCAAGTGTATTGAAATGTCAAGTCTGTCCAAATAATCATGAAATATTGACATTTGTTTGACTTTAAAGAAAGAAAACATGAAAAAAATAGGGTCTCTATAGGGAAAAGCCTACCAATTATTTTCCCATAGAACTCCATACAAATGTTATGACCTCTCAGTACTTTACTATAATAGTTTCAGTCAAATCTTTGGTATCATTTGAAACTTCAATTCAAGACCTTTCAGGAAATGACAAAAAAAATATAGGGTCCCGTGGCGTTTATAGGTCAAATTTGCAGTTGTTTACAACTTACAGCGATCGGCAGTAAATGTCACTCTACATAAAAAATCAACCCCCACCCCTACAATTTTTCCTAGTGTTGCTATATTCTTTAAAATATTCCCCCATTCCTTCATTTATTTTAAAAACTAATAATTTTACTACAAAATGAGAATTGTCACATACCTGAATTCAGCCAATCGCCTAACGCCTACCCATTCATTCCTTATTACAACGTTCTATAACTTTTCTCTGATGTAAACATCCGGGGGTTTGGTACTCTCATTCCTATACTTAGAATCTTACCTACCTCAGAATTAGTCCATTTGCTATTTTTTAAAGACTTTAGACCTACCTGAGTTTATGTATGAAATTTGAGTCCCATGAGTCCAATGTCATGGATGTTGTCACTAGCTCAATTAATGACATCATGCTGCAGATGCTGGCGTTACAGGGAGTGAATGACATTCAGACCTCTGAATCTATTTGTATATAATTAGTGCCTGGAATCAATAAAATAGTTTGTTTACTACTTGTTTTTGAGTATTGGTATTATCTATATGATAAAATGTCAAAATTTTATTAATTTCCTAATAAGGGTATATTCTACCCAGGTTTTAAGAAAACCTCCTAAAATTGATGAAATCCTAGTAAATTAATCAAAATATACATGCTTTATACTGACAAATTGGTAAAAAATGTTCATATCATGAACAATCATCCATTATTGATTCTAATAAGCCAAATAATTCTAATCAGGCCTTTCCTGTTGATTGAGCATGTGCGAACAATATCACCACCCCCCAGTGTAATGCAGCTTACAGAACTAGCAGGTGCCCCCTTATCTTTCTTTAAAACACTATTCTAGCAAACGAAAAAGGACATAATTTTGATATAATATTAGAGCTAGGTACCTGGGGTAATGAACAGAACTGTTTAATTGTAAAATTATTGAAAATTAAATCTAGAAAAGGCCAAGTTCTTGCCAATGTCAAAAATCAAGAGGGGTAACTATTCTAGTGTCAAATCACAAAATGCGCCTCCAAGTACAGAGACAGAAGATAGTATGCTGAAAAGTTTACCTTCATTATATAGAAGAATGTCCATCGTGATGAATCAGATGGCTACCGACTGTCCGACAGCATCAATATGGGGCAAAATGACCCCGCCGCCCTGCCACTATCATCTTCCAAAGCTGAGGCGGCTGAACAATGGAGATCATCATAAGTGCACGAATGAGGAAAAATCAGAGTTATAAATTATTCATTGCACAAAACAATGTTAATACATCAAATTTTTTCATATATTCCTTACAAATAAAATATATACATTCTAATTACACACATAAATACAGAATTTAATGATCTGTCAAGGGTGGGGTACTTAAATAAACACTATTACATGTAAATACATGTAATAACATGTAATGCCAAATGTGATTTATGCAGTCATAACATAATTCAAGTAACTCATCAAAAATTACATACAGTCAGTCCAAATAAATAGAATTACATCATGTTGAAATTCTGAATCACTCAGTCAGTTAGTCTAAGGGAAGTAACTCTAAAAACTGCTATCTTGCAATGGACACTGTTGACAGTTTCAAGCAGTTTTAACCATGAAAACTTTACAAAATGCCCCTACTAAACTCATAAAACATAATCATTCCAATAACATATACCCCATACTAGGCTGACATGAGTCCAATGTGTCATAACCCCAATTTCCCATTCATGTGCAATTAATAAACATGTGTAACACTCCCCTCCCCACCCCTCTCTTAAGAGGAGTGGGTGGAGAAAAAAAGGGGGGGGGGGGTGAGAGACACTCATTCCTGACCATATGTATGCCTAACATGTACTCCTGGCTAAACACTCACAATCACAAATCTAGGGATAAAAAAATGAAACATGGTAACTTACCAGGTGAAGGCACTAGATGTTGACAACTGCGGTAGTTTCAGGGCGTGTGGGTGAGACCGTCTTGTACATCAACCTTACTCAGGTCAAGACCATTTAGGCGAGGGAAAAGACTGCAGAACTCCTCTACGTGGATAGCTGGGAAGCATGGGAGGCAGTATTTGATCCAAATCACTCTGCTGGTCCAGATGCAGAATACCCGAACAATGAAGATCTGCTGAAAAATAAACATTAAGATGACATTAAATTGACATTAAATAGCATCAGGTCATCAATTTGAAAAGAATAGACATTTTTAATGCATTGCAAATATGATGCTTACAAAAAATAAGAAAAACAAATAAAAAACCTTGTTTACAACATAATTGTTGTCCAAATTCTATTGACAGATGATCAGCAGACCTTAATTGAGCCCATCAATTATGAGTTAAATATGAATTTAAAAATTTAAAAAACAAGCAAAGAACTGCAAAAATGAATTGCTACACATGTAATCAACAATAATATTTTCTAATTTAGAATTCAAACCAATATTTCTTGCTTTTTCTTCTTTCGTAGTCCCTCTAATTTTACTCTTTACACATATACAATACTCCAGTCCCCCTCAATTTTAAATTACAGCCACTCCCATCTTAAAATTTAAATTTAATGAACTAATTTCACTGCAAGTGTATTGAAATGTCAAGTCTGTCCAAATAATCATGAAATATTGACATTTGTTTGACTTTAAAGAAAGAAAACATGAAAAAAATAGGGTCTCTATAGGGAAAAGCCTACCAATTATTTTCCCATAGAACTCCATACAAATGTTATGACCTCTCAGTACTTTACTATAATAGTTTCAGTCAAATCTTTGGTATCATTTGAAACTTCAATTCAAGACCTTTCAGGAAATGACAAAAAAAATATAGGGTCCCGTGGCGTTTATAGGTCAAATTTGCAGTTGTTTACAACTTACAGCGATCGGCAGTAAATGTCACTCTACATAAAAAATCAACCCCCACCCCTACAATTTTTCCTAGTGTTGCTATATTCTTTAAAATATTCCCCCATTCCTTCATTTATTTTAAAAACTAATAATTTTACTACAAAATGAGAATTGTCACATACCTGAATTCAGCCAATCGCCTAACGCCTACCCATTCATTCCTTATTACAACGTTCTATAACTTTTCTCTGATGTAAACATCCGGGGGTTTGGTACTCTCATTCCTATATTTAGGTACAGCCCAAATGTAGATAACTAAGGAGTGAATATTGACAGGTATGCATTTTACAAACCAGTAAATGTTGCTTAATCTAAACTTTAAATAATAAAGTTCTAACCATTGTTTTCTTCGTCAACATTACGAAACGTGTTTAAACCGAATTTCCTCTAAATAATATATTCGGCACAAAGTTACTTTGGAGAAAAGAAAATTTGTTTGCAGACTAGAAGGTAATATTTTTAAAGATTTATTTCCAAAATTTTTCTGTGACCCTTCTATTACACTTTTCCCTCAGTATATCCAAAACTTCTTGAGGGTCAATCTTGCAAATTATATGCTTACAGTTAAACTTGCTGTATAACCAAAAGTTGTTGCATTTGATATACATTAATACAGATTTATTAAAAAAAAAATTACCTAATCCAAAAAAAAATATCTTTTGCACTTTATAAATTTATATCCCATTTGGGCTTTTATTGGTAAAATTGTTTTTATTGTCTGTGTTGTTCAAGATTTTCTATTACTGTATATCACGTTTTTTCCGCGTGTATTCAATTTCAGCTTTGTTCACGAAGATTTCCGAATCGCGGAAAATATATCGGCGTAAATTTGATACAAAGTGTTATTCTTATGATATAGTTCTCTCTTTCCTAATGAAGTAAACAGGTATGTAAAAGTACAATGAACTGTGTTCAGTAAGTTTAGAATAGAAATTGCGGGATTGGAAGCAAGCGCAAGATAATAGGTATGTAAGCCTCATAGTTTATTTAATAATCCATTGACAAGCTAATTAAAACGGTCGCTTTTCTTGCCTAAACCGATGTCTAATTATACCTGTGCTACTGGTATATGTAACAGTACATGATCTATTTATCTATGACTGTTTGCATCTCTGAAAATAATTATTGGATATTATTTAACATTAAGGAAATCGTGTAAATGGTTTGTCCGAATTTTTTATTATAATGAGCGGCAATTTAGATACTTTTACCCTCTTACTTCACAGGGTTAAACAATCTTGATTTATCTTTTCAGTATGACTTTGAAATAGTGAAAATTCGATTTGCGTAAATTTTATACACCGTTCTAGGTTCTGAATCGCGGAAAAAACATGACCCTGAAAAAAAAACGGATATACGGTATCTTTAAATTAAATATCAAATTTTTATTGCTGAATACTAACTTTACCTAAAGCTTTACTAGTTAAATTTATTAACCTCATTTCTCTTTTTTTATAGAATTTTTTCAACTTGTCTATTGATTTTGCAGATAGTGACTGTGATATTTTGAAAAATGGAATTAACATTGAGAACCTTACCTCGTGTTTTACACAAAACACAGACTGTGAGTTGCCGTAGAAACAGCCTGTGTCACACACGCCTCTTTCAAAATCGTGTGAATGAAAAGTCACTAGTTGCAGCTAGATTGAGCACAAAGTCAGATATTGTAACCGAGAGGACTCTGTTCCAAATGTTGCCTGTTGTTTACCGGCAGACAAACAGACATATGGCAGGGCACAGTAAATTTTCCAACATCAAACATCGGAAGGAGGCGCAGGACAGTAAAAAGTCAGCGCTGATGGGACAGTATGTCAAGCTAGCACAGTCAGCTGTAAAAAGTAAGTAGAGAGAAGCTTCCTGGATTGTATCATATATTGAAACTTCACATACTAGTAATTTTAAAAACTTTTAATTTATATTCTTAAAAAAATCTCTGCTGAGATAGGTGTTCGACACTCATAAAAAAAATCAATCAACCCATTTACAGCCCCCCCCCCCAAAAAAAATAATTCACACACTGTATATATATGATATGCACCTTTTAATTTTAATGTGTTTATTCATTGATTTTCATTAATAGATAAACTAGTTTTCAAGACCGAGACCTGGGCATTGAAAATAATCAAAATAAATATAAAAATATTTTATTACTTCTTTGGCTGGAAGTATTTGTTTTTATGAAAAGTGTGTTGGAAAACTTAAAATTTTAATTTGTTTACCATGTGAGCTAAAGTTGGTTAACTGTATTATATTTACATCCACCAAGTACATGTATGATTCATATAAGCTATGTAGAAACTGACAAGATTGAAATCTACTTGCCCCATTTTTTGATTGGTCGAAACTTTCCGCCACCTATTAAGAAAAATTGACGATTCATGTGGGTTTTGTATTTTTTTTGCAATGTCACCATCTTTGCATGAATCATTAATCAAGAAGGCAATTTATTGTTTAAATAGTTACATTTGGTGTTATTTCTGTTTCAGTGGGTGGGTCTACTGATCCCAAACTTAACCCCAAGCTGGCCCAGGTTATAGAGAGTGCAAAGAAGAGCAGCCTGGGTGTTGAAACCATAAAAAAACTACTTGAAAGAATGGTAGGAAGAACTTTGATTGAGATTTGCTGGATTTTGTAACATTAAAATTGATTTAATTTTCATGACCTACAAAATAAATAGGTAATTTACAATTTTACACCCTTCATGACATAAAACATATATAACTATATACATGTTCAGTACATGTATATGATTGATAGGAGATGAACCAATCTAATTAAAATTAGATCTTTGATCCGTGCTTTTAATGGATCTTTGATCCGTGCTTTTAATGGATCGCTAAACAACTTCTTTGTCATGTTTCAAACTTTGTGTACCGATCTATTTGCAGTGAATCAAAGATCCAATTTTGATTAGACTGGATATGAACAAGTCTCCCCTTCTCAACATCATCAAAGTAAATTAATATGATTTGAATAGAACATGTTAGCTACTTTTGAACTTTATTTTATTTGAAAGAAAAATAAAGAATACAAAGATATCATGATAGAAGTTTGTGGACCAGCCAACTCCATTTTCTTGGTTATGGTAGACGCAACGAACCAAGTGAGTGCTAGGACAGAGGTGAAAGCGGTAATGAGGAAACATCCGTAAGTTTGTGTGTTGATCAGGTAGAAATGGAAAAATTATCGGTATTAAAGTTTGTATGAGTTGTTAAAGCACCAATGTAGAAAGTTTTGTGCAATTCTGAATTATTTTAAGTCAAAGCCGATTGCTAGTTCAAATCTCTAAATAATGATGAATTTTACCGTAGACAATCTTCACTAGCCAAGGGTTTTTGGTCCACTCTGCTCCCCATTAATCCTTGGCAGATCTCATTACGAAATCTTGATGACAAGCTCCGTTTTATGATTGGCTGCAGCTGTGAGTAGCTGATCTATTCGCAGCATTTACAACAGGCGCTTGTCAATAAACGTTTAAAGAAACACACGTGTGATCTTTTGTAATATATTCCGTGCTTTTAACAAGTTGAGACACAAGTGCTTGAGTACAGTGCCTCCCAAACGATGGTCTAACCAGATTGCTCTAAAAAAACGATATAATTTACTGCATTGAACGGAGATTTACAAACTTGTCAAGGCTAGTGTGATAGTATGGGAAGTAAACATGGCGAAAGTAGCCTCGGAAGTTGCTTATCCCGTTAGTGTGTAAGTTCCTGCTTATGGCTACTGCTTTTAGATGTTCAATGAGCTGTATTTTATTAAATTTCTTTTGTCCGCAATATTCACGAAGATGATACCTGGTTTTATAGCATGAATGCTTTTATATATCGGCGACTTTTTCACTCCCAGTACATGTCCCTACAAATACTACAAATAAAACATTCCTTGCTTTCTTTAGGTTATATCTTCATTCCTATTTCAGGGATAGACATTAACTTTTCAGTTCACTTGCCTTTCGGGCAAGTGAACTGAAATTCTGACTTTCCCGAATATAAAAATTGGTAGCCCGAAATTACGCTGTAGTAAGAAGACAACACCACATTCCTTAATTTTGTTTGAGTAACTCACAAATATGATAACCAAGTACGTTCCATTTCGTAAGCTCAGTTGCTGGATAAAACATCGATGGACCATAATTTTTGGCATATTAAACCTTACTAACATTTAGTAACATGTCTTGTTTAATATTTGATGGATGCTTCTCCCCTAACAATTTATTAACAAAAAAGACCTTATAAAATAAGATCTTATAAATTCTGTGAGTAAGCAAATAAGGTAAAGTACAGTTTTATCAAAAGAATGTAACATATTCATGAGATGAGGGTATAATTTATTTGATTTAGCAGGGCACGTAGAATTAAATTTGATAATTGATTATGCGGAAATACTGGACAACATATTTCAAATCAAAACAGAGGCCTTTCCGAGTTTCCATATGCAAAGATGCATAGTGAAAGTTTATTTTTACGTTTTTTAAATTATTTTCACTAAATATTTCTATTAAAATTTTCTCTTGCCAGATCAGACAAGTAAGTTTATAATTTCACTTTCCAAAAATGACATTTTTACTTGCCCCAGGCAATTGGGCAACCGTTAATGTTGATCCCTGTATTTAATAGCATTATTAATTATGTTCTAAAACTCTCTAGTCAACATGTTTTTAAGTAGTGTTTATGCTGTAGCGTGTATGTAACCCGTTGTTTCATTCGATTAAAATGTAAAGTACATATGCAAGGGGCGCAACTCAAGCTGCTCACCACCACATCACCGAGTTTTTGTAATAAGATCTGCCAAGGGTATATGGGGAGCGGAGTGGACCGAAAACCCTTGGCTAGTGAAGATGACCATAGACAATCTAATATTATACAAAATAATTTGAACCAACACCATTAGCAAGTTAGCATTTCTTTAAGGAATAAGGAATCATTCTTTGAGTATTATGAGGTGATAATTTTGGTCGGGACGTGATCAAATCCAATAAAGCCCGAAGGGCTTTATGATAGATTTGATCACGTCCCGACCAAAATTATCACCTCATAATATTCAAAGAATGATTCCTTATTTATACTTATATCTATATAACTTTAAGCCATCGTACGATTAAATTTTTAAATATAAGAAAGCAAATAGCGTCATTTGAAGTAATGGGTTATATAGTACAAAATTGATACGTAGTGTTATCACAGGCAAAGACACTGAAAAATGTAAATATATATGAATAACTCTAACTTCTAAAGTTAGATATCAAAATACGCTAATAGTCTTGTTTATTTTAATAATCATCTCATGTCCATATTTACCACTGTGAGATCAGTATAATCTCTTTGATCATAATTCAGCTTTAATTTCATGCTATGATTTTAATACAGAGTGAAAGTCAGCAACTCCCCTTCCAGTTTGCACTTATTCAAGCAGCAGGGAATTTTGTACGTGACCCCTGACCCCGAACGCCCCAACCTTGACCTTTAGGGGATTGCCATAGAATGTGAGACTGAGGACATACCAAGGAAACAAATGAGGAAGGTCAAGAAGTGATCAAGGTTAGTCCTGGGTTCTTGTTAGCTAAGCCAAAAAAATTGTTTTGTTTCTTAGGCACCGTTGCTTCAGACCAAATGTTGTTGCAATGATTAATTTTACTGATAATTGGAAAGAAAAGAAAACTCAATTTTAGGCTTAAATATTAATTTATTTCCCTTTGCAATTCTTGCGATAGAAAAGTAAACCTGCCTAATTCATTAGATTTTAAACATTTTGTTCGAGATCCAATACATTAATTTTGTTTGTCTGGCCTAACCTAAACCGCCTCCCCACTCCTATTTTCAGAGAGGTATTTTTTAATAGAAAAATTAGATAGGAATAAATCAACTGAGCTTCCATGAATATCAATGATTTTGTAATATAGATATATAAAGTAAGATATTGACATTTAAGGGAAAAATGGCGAAATGAATAATCGGTTCTCTTTACTATTTAAGATTATAAATCTCTTCTTTCCCATTTTTAATTTGGGGGGAAGGGGGGGTGGTGGGTTAAAAAACTTAAAGTACACATCTTATACAACTTACATTATTATTATAAATGCAGATTTACTTCAAAGGAGGCATGTAGTCAACAAATTAACCATCACATCTACATTTTATTTTAAAAAATGATTTGTTTAGCTATTAACTATTATTAAGTAAAGAAAATTTCATTTATTTTCACTTTAAAATTTTAATGTTTCCCATATATCTTTATATAGAGCTCTTTTTTAAAAGGAGATTTATATAGTCTTAAAGGTCTTACGGAAGGAAATAGCCAATCAAACTGAACTTAGGAACTTAGTCAATTGTAGTTCCATATATAGAGAGAATTTCCTTTCTTTCTTCCTTTTTTGGCACCTTATTTTAGGCCAATAGTATTGATTTTGGACTAGGTGGCTAGGAGAATTATTACTCTAGTGGAATTGTCACACAAACTTCAATGGAACTATTTTTTTTAGATGCGCATGATGCAACTTCCTGGATGGTGCTGAGCCTGTTTGTCAACATGTGGAACCCACGTGCACTTTGGGGTAGGTATGTTTACTCTCAATTATCTCTCTTAGAAGCCGCATAAGGCGTTATTTTTCTGATCTAAAATTTTTCTTGAAGCATTTAACTATAATTTCTCTTTCATCAATTATATGCTGAGAGTATAGTTAATTAATTTAAAACTGAATTAAAGCTTTATAGTAACATATAGTGAAATTAATTCCTTGTGTTAGACCCTAAGAGAAACATTTGAACTGCATTTTTTTCCAATTTCAGGAGTTGTCTCCCTTGTGAAAGATCAACAATTGCGGATAAACAATGCGGGATGCTGTCTTGTCACCAACGGTGAAATTTGACACCTGTATACCATTATTTCTACCAATCGTCTCAGTCCTCTTTGTTGTTTACATCAGACAGGTAAGAAAATCAAGATACATGTAATTGTTTGCAAATATTTCAATAAGATAAACAATGAGAAAAAAAACATATTTACATGAGCAGAGCACCTCATAAAAGGACATGTCACATGTTACACACTATCATGATATCATCATTCACACATTACCATACATTCAGTGCACATTATTAAAATATAGCAATCATTATATGTAATACAAAATTCACATGACAGGTATAATATAACGAACATTTCATACATGCTAACTACACCCCCACCCCACCTACCCACAATAACACCCCCCCCCCCACACTTAGCTACTTCCTGTTTAACTTTGGATCTGTTAGTGATTTACTATAAGTGACTTTAGACTTTTTATCGAAGAGCTGATATCTTTTAGATCATTCTGTAAAATTTTCTTTGGAATTTATATTTTAATAGTTTTTGTTTCATTTTAAAGTAATTTTGCCTATTTTGCTGTTGTTTAAGATGATGGACCACTCTACTTCCTTTTACAACAGATTATTATGTCCCAAAGTCAGATTTATACAGTCTTTTAACAACCACATGTCTTCTTCTGTCATGCTTAATTCAAAATCACGAGGCAACACTGAAGAGTTCCACTTGTTGTTTTTTTAGTCTGCGTCAGGAGAAGGAATGAAGTTGGCAGGACTTTCCGCCCTGTCCTTGGTAGCAGCTGATGATGGATAGGACAGAGTTGACTTTTCATCAAAGGTAAGGAACTGGAGAAGTGTTTGAAGCAGTTTTTGTACTCGGTCCTGCATCTAAGCTTAAGTCCAGGGCAAATCTTCTCTGCATGGATTCTCTCATAGCTTTTGTACTTCCAGGAAACATTTGGCTGCTAAAAAGAGCCTTCGCAGTCTGTTTTCTTTGAGAGTCAAAGAAGTGGCGCAGGTCTTTGAGGTTTTCAATCATATGCCCTTGCTTTTCAGATGCACCGAAAGCAGCGGCACTATCTCAATCACTGGTGAAATGGGAAATGACGAGTGGACGGTCATCACTTTGCAGCTCACTGATGCATTCCGCAGCCGATCTCTTTTCGTCTCCAATGGTGGTCTCTGGAGGAATGGTTGCAGTGCAGTCTTCATGTCCTGGGCAGGTAACTTCCTTTCCCTTGGCTCTAAGATGGGTGCCTTTCTTGCACAGTTTATTGCCACAAAACACTGCCATAACAGTCTTCTTCTTGGTAACATTTTCACTTAAGGTGTATGTCACTTGTGTGGCAGCTTGGAATGGTGTTTTTCCGATCGCACTGAAGGTGGCATTGTTATAACGGGCATCTCTTTCCGCCCTTATAGGTGTATTGTCAAGTCCACATTTCTGAGTACTTCCGGTCACGTGATGGTGGTAGAGTGAGGGAAATTTGAGTGCTCCGCAAATTTTTTAAATTTTGTCACTTAAAAGCGTTAAATAGCTTCCAAAAAATTTCAAACTG
>NW_026441864.1:0-35000 GCF_025612915.1 Magallana angulata
AAACCCATCTCTTCTTAAAAGGGGACAGAAGTTAGATGATGGCATATATATTTTGGGTGCTTCTTACGGTAGATGTTTAACCAATAATGAGGTTGGTGCACTGCAGCAATTTTTAAAACATGACCCTATAGTGAATACTTATACAAGCTTTAACCGTGTAGAGTATGGGGCATATGTAATTTATGGTACTGAATATTCAAGAATGATTAAAAGAAACAATTCAGCTGTATGCTACCAAGGGGAGAGTGGTATCTGTTTTGGAGAAGTGATGTTTTTTATTTTATGTCAAAACACTTCCAATATTGTACAACCACTTGTTTTCATTAAGAAGTTATTCTGTAGAAATTATAATGAAGATTTGCACATCTTGTCAGTTACAGAAACAAATGACATTGAAGTTGCTCATATTAGGAGTTTGTTGTCCAGCTGCATGTTAGTAGCTTATCCTGGAACACAGAAGTCATTTGTTTGCAAATTTCCAAATAGACTGGAGTCTGATTAAAACTATTATTGATTGATTACTTGATTAGGAAACAAATCTCTGAAAGCAGTTTGTACATGATTGATTTTTTTTTGCTAAATTTATGCAAGGGATTTAAAGTCTATCATAATCTAATAGTATGTGTGTGTGTAATATCTTAACAGGTACCGTGTATGCTTTGTAGCTTAACGTACAAGTTATCTAAATTGATTGTTTACAGAGAAACATAATGCAAAAATGTGTAATATAATAAACATATTCAGTAATAACATTCAGGACTTAGTGTTATTTAAACTTAAACAAATTATTATTTCCAACTATGATAAAATTTTACTTCGAAGAAAAATTGTCCAAGTTATTTTCCCCCTAAAAACTGTGAAAATAACTAAGTATGAAGGAAAAGCGGAATTTGGATACAGTCCGCTTATGAATCTCATACAGAAATTTTCTAAGTTCAATTTTCCTCCTATAATGTAAAAGTTCGCTTAAGATGTAAAGCGGAATCCACCTGTTGGTTTAAGCGTACTCCGTCTTTTGTTAGGCGGTATTCTGTTGTCCGCCTTTATCCCACTTAAAGACAAGAGATATCGGAATTGAGAAAACCAGGGTTTATGCTATTTTTCCCATTGAGCATATTCTTGCAAAGGGATGTAAATCCCATGAGTGCGGAGTCAAGGTCTGTTCGAGTCTCCAGAGTCATCAGATTTTTGGAGGGGACAAGCATAACTGATTTCTCCACAGCACCTTCCCATGACTTGAAATAGTTGAGAACTGTATGCAGTGTTTCAAATCTACTGTCTTCCTGTGATGAAATAGGTCTGTTTCTGGAACAGAAAATGTCCACTATCTGTGATGTCATTTCCAACAGTTCAATACTGCTAGCAAGATTGTCTGGGTTTTTCATTGTTGATTGATATGATTTCATTAAATACAACATATCCTTATTTAGAACCTCGATTGCCAGTTTGTTTCTCATTTTCATAGCTGGAGTAAGGTTGATATGCTTTTCTGTCAGTTTCCGATGAATGGAGAAGCCACTTTGAAAATTGAAACGGTAACATGCTTCCCAATGGTCCCATGTGATACATTTGCCATGCTGAACCAAATAGCGACCAGTACTTGTCTTGTTCTGTATCTTACTGGCTTCCAAATTATTGCGAATTTTTTTTAAGACATGCATGACATCCTGAATGAAACATATGCCATGCTCCCTGAAGTAAATATCCCTAAAAATCCAGTTAGAGTTCTGTGGCATCTGTGGGAAAAGCATGGTGGCAAATGAGCGGTTTGTGGATGCACCATCGGTCATGACATAGTCAACTGTTACATTCATGTCGCCCAGGAGATCAACACATTTCCAGAATGTTGTGTACAGTTGATGAGCTGTAGCCGGATTGGCACCAAAGTACACAACTGGCCACCTAAAGTAAAGAATAAATATTGTACATGTATATTGTATATCAAAACTTATTTTAATACTAATAAAGTAGGACTACTAATAAATGAAGAAATTGAACTATCTTAATCTGCTGCAGTTCTCTACATTTTCCCCCCTATTTTATAAATTTATTCCTGACCTTAAATATATACACAATAGATATTAATTGCCTTCACACATACTCTTGTAATTACTGAATTGCTATTTAAGAAATATCATACTAGTAGTGTCTAATGTTACAACAACAAACTTTACATTTAAATAATCATGATAAAAGTTAATAATTTCTTTCAAGGCATAGGAATTGTTTCACGACTTATTTCATATTAAATCAATAACATATCAGTACCTGAAGCCAGTAAATCCATGGAAGATGAACTGGAGCACATGAGTTGCTAGCTGGACTTTCTTCTTTCCGTCAGAAATGATGCTGATGTTATTGTTGGTAGTGTCCATATCAACGTATCCCACCAACTTCCAGGTATCCCCAGTCTTTGTAATTATTAAGTCATCTTGTATAGTCATTTCATCGATGACTATGCCTCCATGGCAACCAAATTCGGAAATGTTCTGTTTCTCCATTTTTTTCTTCATCCATGTCAAGTTTGCCTCATTGAAACTGGGAATTTGCTTAACAGAGTTTTTGTAGTATTGTAATAATCTTTTGGATGGAAGTTGAAGAAAGTTGGACTTTTTCAGATCCTCAAATGCTTGAGGAGAGCGTATGTAAAGGGTGAGACAGAGACTAATAACTTTAGGGTCCAACCTTCTTTGATGTATCTCCAACTCCTTGTTACAGTTTTGTAATTGGGATTTTAACAACACTACAAATTCCTCTGGTAAATCACATTTCGACACATAGTTCAATATCTTCTCCATATCTTCGTGATCCTCTTCATCCAGGGTAATAACTGTGTCCTTTACCTGATCCTTCTGTTCACATGAGATTTCCAACATTGAAGACTTTGTCACTTTCCCTGTGTCTCTCTCTGGCTCTGTCTCAAAACGGGGACGTTTATTAGTCCCCTACCGGTTTCACCGGAGGGGACTATAGCTTTCCTCTGCGTCCGTCAGTCCGTCTGTCCGTCCGTCCGTCCGTCCGTCTGTCCGTCCGTCCGTCAGTCCGTCTGTCTGTCCCACTTCAGTTTTCCACACTTTTTTTCTTTATGCATTTGAGGAATAATATGAAACTTGCTGAACAGCTTCAAAATGTCAAACTACAGATCAAGTTTACACTTTTGTAGCGTCTGATTGACATATTTTCGAGAAAATTAATTTTTTATATTCCAATTTTTTAATATTCGGGTTCGTTATCGGGTTCGGTGTGTAACTGAATGAGGTCAGTATTTAGTCAGTAATAATATCGTGCGTCACTTGTACCATTCCTTTTCCTGTACCATTCCTTTTATCATTTCTAACAAACAAATGAATTCTATAAAATAGTGTCAAGCATTGTGTTGTAAATTTAATTGGCAGGGTTTTTTTTTTGTATTATTATTACAATCGGGTTCGTTGTCGGGTTGGGCTGTTTAACTGTTTGGTTTGATTCGGGGTACAGAAGACGGTAAGAAATGATATTGTGCATAACAGTGCATTGTTTTCACAAATTTTTACCAGCGAATACAAAATAGACTTGGCGAAATTACAGGAGATGAAATAAAGAGTATTATTTTACCTATTTCCTATTTAATTTCTATATCAATTATATAGTTTTAATTTCCTCTGTTCTTTTAACTCTGATTAAAGCATGACATCTCGTTTACAATAGCTCTGAAATAGTTGTGTGCTTGGAAGTTTTCATAGAATAATACAAACCGGTAGGGGACGTGTATTGCTTATGCAATACTCTCAGAATGCTTGTTCTCCTTATTTTCCGCCTCGCTGTTCACTTCAAGTTTTCTTTTTTTCTCTCTTCTCTTCCTTGCATGATGCAGTTCATGACAAGATGTACAAGCCGTGTTCTTAGTTGCCAGCCAGTCCACTATTTGCTTGCAGAACTTGGACCTCATCACTACTTTGTAACTATTGTCATATGTAGTGGACATCTTCTCTTCACAAAACGACTTGGGAAAATATTCATTGTCTCTAGGAACACCCCCACACAATTTGATATTTGAAACAAGGTGTATAATCCCTTCAACATTGGACTGCACTATGGGAATGGGAAAGTCTGACTACAACTTCACTTTATTTAATTCGATTGTAAAGTCATTTTTTTCAAAGGTAACCAAACAATACTGCTGAATATTGTCAATCAAAACTGGCATAGGATACTTAAATGTTAGGTTTGGTTCTAAGCTCTGAATTTTGCATACAGAAGGTATATTTACAGTGTCACATATGTTTGTTGTACGAGGACCAAGATTTTTGAATAACACTCTCTTTTCTCCTCCAGTGCAAACATGCATTGGCTGTATGTCAAAAAGTCTCGTAATCAGTTTACTCAGCACATCCATACTTGGCGGAGTGGCTCCATTTGCTTTCCTCAAAAACTCTGTCCAGGCATTGTAAACATCATGTAATGCAATGAATAGATTTCCGTCAGGTTTGGATTCTAAGTGATAACCTGTAATATGAAATGACAGCATATTAGGATACTATCTTTATTTATTTTGTAGTAGGTTAGTGCATATAAATACAATGAAATAGATATTGACTGTAGTAGGAGTCACAGGACTGTTGGAGAACTTATAGTCTTAGTTAGATTTTATTTCTATCAAATGAGGATATCAAACAGACATTTCATTTTTTCCAGTGTCTTATGAGCTGTGACATTTCACCTAAATACGTAAAATAATTTAGACCAAAAAATCAAACAATTGTAAATAGCATTTGAATATAAAATTTTGGTAAAATGTCCCCATCAAATGTTTAAATATATGCAATTATTCTAGTACATACATCTGTTTTAATACTTGTAATATTTTTTCTTGCAGAAGAATTATTAAAGAGATCAGGCAGAAGAGGGTCACTGCTGTAACAGCAAGTACGGGGATGGCTAGCCTGCAACTAGGAGTGGGGGGCACCACTCTACATCATTGGTCTGGAATCCTAGATGGCCGTTATTCCCACCAAACTCTAGGAGAACTCTTTGATGGGGATGACCGATTTGCAGATGCCAAGAAAAGAATTCTTGAAACACAATGTTTAGTTATTGATGAAATTAGCATGTTGTCTGCCCGTACATTTGATATGATAGAATTTGTGTGCCGCCATGTGAGGAGATGTGATCAAGTGTTTGGTGGAATGCAGGTTTGTTCATTATTTATAAAATAAATTATATCGATAACTTTTCTAGAGCAAGATGTTTTTGTTTCTGTTATTGTAAGGATTAAAAATTCTTAGAGGTTGTTAGCTAACAATTATAAACTGGTTGTGTAAGTTTAATATATATATAGTACAGTAATTTAATGAAAAAAAATTGAAATACGGTTAGCAAATACTCTGTTTTACACTGACAGGTCATAGGCTGTGGGGATTTCAAGCAATTACCTCGGGTCCCCAACTTCCGATATGAGGATGATGGAAGTTATTGCTTCCAAAGCAACAAATTCCACATGACATTTCCTCATCATATCAATCTTTTGGAGGTAAGAAAATAAAAAAAAAGAGCAGATAATGTAATATGTACATGCAATTGTGGCAGTCTTCCATTGTGCCAAGGTATTACCGGTAGTTAGAAACTCCACCTGGCATAGTTAAGAATTACTGCATGTATTGTCAATATTAAGATAACCTTGATTTTAAACCATATTTCAGGTTCTTCGTCAGAGTGAATTCAACCTCATTAAAGCTGTGAATGAATTGTGTGATGGTAAGCCCTCTCGAGAGACAATCCAGTTTTTTGAGAAGTTTGGACAGGCCATTAGATGCTCCACCTGAAGATATTACGAGATTGTATGGGACAAATTTCGATACACGTGTTGTCAACCAGGATATGCTGGAACAGATGGATGGAGAAATGGTTTCCTACAAGGCCAAAGATAAAGGTACTAAGCAAAGCCTAAAGCATTATAAATTGTTGTGTAAGGGGAATCTAGTTTGTTCAAATAAAGAGCTAAATGATCTCTTTAATGGTAGATATACAATATATTATACTAAATAAACAAAAAAGTTTGGTGTTCAGATCTTCTTGAAAACAACAATATTTATTCATATGAATATGAAGCATCCTTGTTAAATACAGATTCATATTTGATCAATCTAATGCCCCATGCAGTGTTGAAGGTTGGGCCATAATGTAGAAAAAACATTTTAAGAATTAAGAGGGAAATAAAAATCAATTCTCAATCATTTAGGGTCATTATGAATTTATGACTTAGGTGGCCCTATTGATTACATTTCAATATTTTTCAAGTGACATGCTTAAAATGTGTTAAATGTTTTACAACAAGCTGAGACCCGATGATATCTATACATATTAACATTAACTTGTACAATTTCAGGGGATGTCAGAAGATTGCTTGAATTGATTGCTCCTAAAACCCTGCTACTGAAGAAAGGTGCAAAAGTAATTTTGATAAAGAACATAGCAGATGGGTTGTTTAATGGGATGACTGGGACTGTTCATCATTTAGAGAGGGGAAGTCCTCCAGTAGTAAACTTTAGCGGCAACTTAGTCACAGTATCCGAGACAACATTTGAAGTAATTGACAGTAGACAACAGAAGACTTTAGGCAGTCGTACACAGATTCCTCTGATTTTAGCTTTTGCACTTACCGTTCATCGTGCTCAGGGACAAACATTGCACCACGTTGAAGTTGACTGTTATTCGTTTTTTGCCCCTGGGCAAATGGGTGTTGCGATTGGACGAGCTGTGACAACAAGTGGTTTACGCATCTTTAACTTCAATCAAAAGGCAGCAAGCACTAAACATCCGGATTTAGTTTATGAATTTTATGATAGACAATTTATGGATTTTAGAGATGACTTACTTTGTTGCAACCAAAGACTACTTTCATTACAATCTTCAGAAGAATCTTTTGCTGATAAACCCACCCATTCCTCCCATACAGACCAAACTTTTGAAGAGGATTTGCCAGGTCCCTCAAAACTGAAAATTACAGCTGAATTCCCCCAGCTAGAAGCACCTTGGAATATTCATGACTTTGTATATGAAATGGGAAATGTACCGTACATTGTCAACATACCTAAGGACTTTTTTTCATCAAGTTTGATGTTAGATCATATCAATTTCTTGTACTTTAAAATCAAGGAAATCATCAATGACCAACCAAAATCACCGAAACAATGGACACAGTCATTCACCAAACTGAATAGTTTTGTTCTAAGCGATCAGCATTTGATGTCTGTGGAGAAACTTTTCCAACAATGTGTGACTAATATGGAAAATAAGTTGTCAACAAAATTAGCATACTGGCTAATGGACAAAGAGATTGAAAAGAGGGCAAGGGATATAGTACAGAAACAAAAAATGGAAGCAGAGCAACTAGAAATAACTTCTACGTTATCTTCGGTAGCCAAAGGGAAGATTCGGTATCTTGCTGGTGCCTGTATACAGAGAGTCAACAAGCGAATTAAAGAATCTGTGTTAAGATTAGTCGGCAAGTGCGGCAAAAAGAGTAGAACACTACGTAAACTAAATTACAAGAAACAGGCCATGTTAAAGAGTTTCCGTGTTAGTGAGCAAGACGTTGATACAAGTGAAGACACCATGAATGAGATTCAGTATAAACAAGGCCCCTCTCATGGACTCACTATTGTTAGTGAGCCAGTGTATAATTTTTTTGTAATGTTAAACCAAGTCACCCAAAAAAGTCTGAGTGCAAAACATTTTCATTTATATTATGAAGATTTGCATACAAAATGTAGGGATGCTGTAGATTCAGACAACACATTAATTGATACTTGGATTTCACTGTTTCAAAATGTTAATCTCGGTGCTGATTCTGAAATAGAAGATGAACTCTTTTTAACACTTATCATGGTACTTTTTAGAGATGTCACAGAACATTTTGTACGAATTGCCTTTGTTGATGCTCTGCGTCATTTTAAAACAACTGTGCCGCGAAAAAAGAAACAAGCCTTACGAACAAAGGTACAAGCTTTGGGTGACAGAGATGAATCAGCTGCCAAAGCAAAGAAAACAAAAGTTGACGAAGCAGCGCAAGAAGTCTTCATATGCAAGATATGTGAGGCTGAATGTGAATGGGAACCAGCTAAGACTAAGAACGAAAGTTTAGCTTGTGACAAATGTAATGGCTGGTTTCATTACAAATGCGTGAAAATCAAAGGAACTGAGGCATTCCTAAAGAAAGCTGGTTCATGGTTTTGTACAGGCTGCAGCAAAAAGGGGAAAGGGAAAGGAAAGGGCAAATCTAAATCATCAAAGTAAAACTGGTTGGTAATAATAAATGCTTGAATATTATCATTGGCATTGGAAAGGTGTCTTTGAATGCATATTTATTAAATTACTACATGTAGTCGACATGCTTAGCAGTCATACAACAGAAGCAGAATGGGTCTTTATTGAGCACTTGTCAGAACAAGTGACATGAGTTTATAATTTAGTAGAATTGAGTTGTTATCCCATGCTAAAATGAACTGCTTAAATAAGCAGTTCATAAGCAGTTCACAGGCAGTTTTCAAATAAATAGGCAGTTTACAAACAGTTTCAAGCAGTTCAGTGTTTATAACTCCTAATACTAAGATCTAGCCAGTTACATTTACCAGTTCTCTTAACAGTATGAAAGCAGTTTATTAAAAGTATCATTGTACAAGCAGTTTCTAAGATCTAGCCAGTTACATTTACCAGTTCTCTTAACAGTATGAAAGCAGTTTATTAAAAGTATTATTGTACAAGCAGTTTGATCATTCATTTCCATCTGAAAACCAGTTATATTGTGGGAATTAATATAATCCTAGCTTAGCAGTTTTGCACTATTTATACATTTTGTTAGATATTATAAAATATCGATAATTAAAAATATTCCCGGTTTTTAAAAAATAAATAAAAAACTTCATATTTTTGGTACAATGAATAGTTTTAATGTGAAAAGTAATTTTGAAAAACTACACAAACACACACAATGTACAATCTGAAGAGAAATGAATAAAAAAAATGTTCTCAGCTTACTAGTCTTTTTCATGACAGTTTGGAAATTCTGTAACAATTGTATTTCCTTCTATTTGAATGATATTGCAAACTCTCTGAATTGATGTTAAAAAAATACATTGTAAGTCTTCATACTGAGAAACAATTTTGTAGCAACCTGTTTGTCCAAACTGCAAACCATGCGCAATTGAGAAAGGGTGCAGAAGAACAACATTATAAACATCTTGATTTTGACTTTCTACTTGTATAAAACTTTTCACAATACCAAATTCTATCTGTATTGTATCATTTTCTACAGAATATTTTACAACACTTTGATTCTTTTTGTTTAATCTTCCATGTGCTGTGCCATATACAGGGCACGCAAGTTTAGTTATAAATATTCTTCTGAACTCAGTAACATTGGGTGAAAAAACAGTAACCAAAGCAGACACTGCTAAAAATTCAACATTTGAGAGCATCTTTCTGTATGTCTGACCTACAGAAATATTCCCTTTTTAATTAAAGTTCCATTATGTATGAAATTAGGCTTTAACATTGCAACAAGGAAAGTTTCATCATTTGAGCCCTTTTCAGCATATATATCCATTAAGCTAGGCAATGCTTGCATTTTCGTTATAGCATTGATGACTTGGGTTTCAACCCCAGTTGGACCATGAATGTGCTTCAATATATAACCATTTAGATCCTCAAATACAAAACAATTATTTGCAAAAAGTGGGCCATTTCCTCTAACACAATCCGTAATATGCAATAGTTGATGGCAATTCATTGTCAAATATCTTGCTGAGTACATGTTTTGAAAATTTTCAACAAACTTAAAAAGACATTTTTCTGCAGATTCCAGTTCCATTTGCGTGATACATTCTTTGGATAAAATATGAATGGCTTTAACAAGTAAACAAAAATGTACATAATAAGGCTCTGGCAAAACACCATACAAAACGGGTAGGCTCCACAGAAACAGAAAGTTTCTAAATTCAGATGTTTTCCAATGCGTAAGATCACTTAAGGATCTTGGGGGTCTTGTGATTGTTAAATTTGGACAAATTGATTTCAGTCTGCTGCTAACTAAAGATACAGCATGAAACACTGAAAATGGTTCATTCTTATGCTTTTTGTCAAACCAAAGCACTAACAGCAGTTTCATTACACCTGCACAAACCCCGTGCATGTAATCAATAACAAATCCATTAATAACATGAAAATGTTCCAAAAACATAAACCAAAATGGACTTTTAACACCTCTTACAACAAAATCTTTCTTGTTTTCCTGTATATTACTAATTACTGAATTGACATCATCTTGAAGATTTTCGGGAGTTCTTTGTGGTCCTTTAGGGTCATCCTTCTGATAACGAAAAATGTGTACATGCCCACCCTTGTTAGTTGTATAGGTTTCCCCACGTTGCAGACAAAACCAGCAGCAATATGCACCATTAAACTGCATACTATTGCTCATCATACATCGAGCAGGCAAGTCACACACACAGTTTAGTACTGTTGCTCTCAAACGGAATGATGTTTCCTTATAGTCTTTCATACACACACCATCTTCTAATTCACACATTTCTTTGTGGAGGGGTTTAAGAAAGCTCCACATAATTGGTTTCCTAGATGAAATCCACAATCCATAATATATAATGTTTTCTTTCAGTTTTCTTTCAGATAATGGCAGTTCATTAATGAGCATGTAAACAGGCCACATAGAGACCATTGAACTTTTAAATATCTGTACTCCATCTGTATTTAGTGAGAACGAGATAGAGTTCGGATCGCTTAGGAAACCTTTTCTGAAAGCTTCTCTGTAATTAGTTCCATCATACACATCTTTGATGGTGTTTCCCTCATTTTCTTGGTAATGCTTGAATCTGTGAGAACGTATTTTCTCCAAAAATGAATTCCTTTTACACATAAGTTGCAGTTGTTTTATGATTGAATGTTGAATAAAATATCCAACTGCTCCTGGCTGAGAAAGGTCCTTCAAACAGAACTGATTTGTACACCTTTTAGAATCCTTCTCAACATGTGTTCCACAAAAAGAACACAGATAGTGAATGGTAGGGAAGCTTACAAATTTCCTTAGATGTTCTTTTAGCACGTACACACTCTTGATCATGTTGTGTCCAGAGGGTAAGAGCATTGCAATTATACTAATGATGTAGTTTAATGTCTCATCTGACAGTTTGAAGCGGATGCTCAAACTACATATCATCAGTAATACAACTCCAAGTTTTCTTGACGTCCCTGCATAAAGTTCGGAGGAGCATACATCTTTTTCTGGTTTCACATGGCACCTCAGGTATTTCCTCAGTAAAGATACTGGCAACAGAGTCTTGAATCATGGTGACATAATGTTCTTCTTCATCTTCATCTGCATAGTTTTGTTCTCTGTAGACTTCATCAACTTCTGAGGCATCATCCTCTGATAAATCATTATCAATGATAGGCGGGATGTAATTGATATCATTTCTTGCATTTATAGTAACTAAGGTTTCAAATGGAACAAACTCAGCAGTTACATTTTCAATGACTGGCCTGACTTTGGCATCACAGGGTACACTTTCCTCCTCTGTGGTCAGTTTCCTCCACAAATCCTTGATAGAGAAATTAATCATAAAATTAATATAGGAGTATTTCCCATTCCATTTTAAATAATATTTAATATAAATAAATATTGAAAAACAATAATTAATATTGCCAAAGTTTGGGCCAATCTCTCGACTATATTTCACTTACTGTTGCTTGTTTGCTTGTCATTGCCTTGGTTTTGTGGTTCCCTTTCATATTCTGAACAGCTTGTTAGGTGTACTACCGTCTGTATTGATAATTAAATAAATTAATAAAAATATAAAGGTATATAAATGCACATGTATAATATAAAAATGCACATGTATATTATAGATTTATCGCTTTATTATGATAAATATGCAGATGTGAGGCGAGTGTCCTATGAATTATATATAAATGTGGTCTAAATGGCACAATCATGACAATGAATTTCCCAAATTAACAACGCTATCAGACTATTTGCAACTTTAAATTTAGTACATACTTCGTCCGTGTTAATTTCAATGCCGCCTGCAGGAGCAATGTCGGGAACACTGACTTCTGTCACATCCATCACTGGCACTGGTGCTTCAGCTATCGTTGAATATTCTCCAAAAGTCACAGGTTCTAGTGGACTCTACATAAATTTGCATTCGGCGACATTATTATGATGTATCATGTAAACATTGCGTTACGATTTTCAATCATCATAAGCTCCACTTTATTAAATGTATACATATTATTATATAATATTTGAAAGAAAATAACAATTGTTTACCTCAATTTTCTGCTTTTTGTTTGCTAGTTTTCTTTGACTAGCCATAATGAATGCGGTTCTTGACTTCTTGTAGATCTTAGATCTCTATTTTGAATTTTCCACGCGTTTTGTAAAACCGGATGTTATCGTATTACATTTTTTACCCATGATGCATTTATAAGCTAAAATAAAAAAAAAGGAAAAATCCACTTATCATTGAATATTATTAAATAATTAAAGGTATTCTAACAATTTACTTACTTAACATTTTTTACAACATTAATATGGAAGTTTTATTGTAAAAATATTATCCACCAATCACTTCGTTCCATTTGCTGTCGATGCGGTATACGATTTGTTGCAGGACTGACTTTTTGCTTTCCCGCTCGATCTCGAACAGTCGAACAAAGGTTACATTCAAATTTCGCAGAATGGCGGAATTTTATGTGATTTATTTTGATTACGATCAACAATTTAACTCAGTTGCAAAAACCAAAGTGAAACTAGAAAATATTGAGAAAGCAAAGGCTGGGGATTCTTGTTCAGTGCCTTTTGAGACGCTGGAAATTGGGGACAACGGAAAAGAGGTCTATATCACTGAAAACTACAAAGGAACAATCATATGCATCGGGCAAGGTATGAATATTTTCTTTGGGGTGTCTCATGGGTCTTGGAAGTTAGTAACAACTAAATAGAACTGCACATTTCCCGTAAAATCTCTCTCTCTCTCTCTCTCTCTCTCTCTCTCTCTCTCTCTCTCTCTCTCCAAACGAGTCGGCGATTTTATCAATTTCTTGAAAAAAATATCCTACCAGTGAGCTTCGTGAGCGTATGACTGGAATCAAACGTTGATCAACATGTTAAGCAGCCGTTAAAGTGTTCTGAATTTGTTGTATACCAAGTTACCCACCCAATTTTTTTTTTTTTTGCACATTTTTTTTTTATTAGATAAAATCTAATACATTGGGGTTGGGCGGGCCACTTTCAGAGGGACGGGCGAGATTTCATGTGGCTTAAACTGCAAATGTATATTTTATTTATTAGAATTATTAGAATACTGATTTTTATTAATTTATTCCAGTTAAAAGAAAAGCAACTGAAATCGCCGAAAAATGCCAAAAGGAAATGCAAAGTGGATTGTCTTTAGACCAAATAATCCTGGAACATGGAACCATCAATCGGAAAAGGGACTCAGCTGGAAAAATGGCAGCAGCTATTTTAGAATTGCAAGAGAATGCCACCAAAAAGCCTGCTTGTCACCACACTTTGACAGAACCTGAAGCACCATCTAAAACAAAGAAAGCCAAACAGAGCAGGAAAAAGCAGCCAGTTCAGGAAAAAACGTCCAATTCAACATTGGCAACTAAGCCAGCAATTCACCCAGAAAAACTAGCAGAAATGATGGAATTGGTTGGTGGCGACAATGCACATTCGAAAAATTCATTAAAATCAGTATCTTGCTCCTCAACTTCAAAGAAATCTTCCCCCCAAAAACAGATCTCCCTAAAGAAAATATCTCCCAAAAAACAAAGTTCCGCAACTACCCAGGAAACGCCAACAAAATTGGAAAGTAACTTGAGCTGCCAAAAAACACCTAACAAACTGGAAAGAAAAACCTCAACCTCTTATATAATTGAAAAGACCACCCTTTCAGACAAACTGGAAAGAAAATCTTCAACCCCTAAGAAAATCAAAAACAGCACAACCAAAACTGATGAATTTCAACCAAACTTTGCCTCAGGATCAGACCCACAGAATTTTGATCCAAATTCTACCATTGCCTATCCAATAACGTCATCTTCAAATCAAATGATCCCTACTCGATTCAGTCCAAGAAAACATGTTTCCAATGTTTCCCATTACCTTTCATCTGGAAATGACACCTACATGAACTTAAACTCATTTGAAAATATTTCCCCAGTGAAAACCCCGCAATCTAGGTGGGATGGAACATTTGTTCAGTCCTCGGAAATTCTACTCGATATGGACCAGCATGATCATGGCGATGGTTACAATTTAGTAACGACTAATCCTGAAGAGACAAATGTTATGACTAGTTCACCCAAAGAAGTCCTTTGCAATAGTATTTATATGAGTCTTTCATTGTCTTTGTTTTATAATTAATAAAAACAGCTCAAATTGTTTGCATATTTATTTATTTTTTTAAAGGCAATACCAATTGTATCATAGTTTACCATAATTTTTTTCCAATTTTAGTTTTGGCAATATCAAGTGAAGAGGCTTATGTTGCTGGAAGGATCCTTAACAGAATTGCAGGTGTGTTAATGGAAGGCTCTGTCCATGAACATAGGGACAACAGTTGTGCCACCAGCTTTCTCTCCACAAATGCTTCATTTGCTGATATGAGCTCATCTAGCTGTTTGGAGACTGAACTTCCTTCCAAATCAATTCAAGAGGTGTGGATGCATGGTTTTATGTAGCACGATTGTTTATAAATTACCGTTTTGTTTTTTCTTTTTAAATATATTGCCATGTGTTAGTCATGCTTATAAATAATGATGATGATGAAAAATCCCAAATCTAAAAGCAAGCAGCCTTTTAACAAGCAAATTGTAGATTTTAACATAGTTTTCCTTTTGTTTTTGCATGATCAGTTGTTTTGGAATGATTGAGCACCAGAATTCTGCATATACAACCTGAGGTAATGAAGAAAATAAAGTGACCAGTTAAAATAAATGTTTTATTATCTAGCTAGTCTTTTGCATGACATATGTCATAGGCTAAAATTCAAATGCATTAAAAGAAAATGTACATTCCTCAATCGTAAAAAAACTTTATCAAAGAACAATGTAGTTACTTTATTACCTACTATTCTTTATCAGGAAAACCTTGGATTGCTGATCAAGGATCCAAACAATCCAGGAAAGTTTGACTCTGTCTTAGTGGACAAGATAAAAGAAAGACAAGCAATCATACAAGCCGAGTCGTCTAAGAAACCAGCAATGACCTTGCTGAATTCAATTCTCGGTTGTGTTTTCAAAGATGAAGAACTTGCAAACTCATCTGGGCTTGGACTAAGGAAAAGTGGAGATGACAAAAAGCCACCACTTAATAAATTAAAAGTTGATGCAGTCAGAGGTCTGTATTTAAACCAATAAATTAATTTTCATATAATAATTTAATATATATTTGTTTGGCAGCGATTGTCAATTCAACTGAATTAAAGTGTATAAGGATAGCTAAATTGTATGTAAAACGACATAAATAAGTGTATTTATTTTGTCTTTATGCAGGATACATCACACACTACTGCAAAAAAAAATCAGTGGGAAGAACTCTCCGTCACAGACTTCAATAAAGTAGTGACCAACAAGGTGACCAATAAAAGAAAAAAAACTGTACACATCACCAAAATTGAAACATTCGAGGACTTTGGCCGCATCTTTTTACAAAAACCAGAATCGTCAATTGACCAGCTCGACTATAACTGGTGAACAGTGAACCCCAGTATGAGACTTAATTTTCATTCAAGGGACTATGTATGTGATAAATATACACATATTCTGCAAATGTGAATTAATTTTTTGTTAAAGAGGATTATTGTTATTCCCAGGGTTTTTTCCTATATGTAATCATTGGGATGGTTAACTCTTCAGTTAGAATAATTTGTAATTTTGTAAGTATATGTTTGCATGTGCATGCAGGAATGTTTACACATATGCAAATTAATTGTCAAGGAAGGCAATATAAAATATTAAATAATAAACGAAAGTGGCTTTTTAAAAAAAAATATGTCCATTAACCATGCCATATGGAGAGTAATTGGGATTCAGTGACTTTATTTGGCATTTGAAAACTTGTAGAACGTCTGGCTATGTCATTTTTGTTTTACAGTATATTTATTTTGAAATCAAGTAAGTGGTACAGTGGTAACAATTTATTTTTACGGTTCATTAGATTCGTGACCTCTTAATCTATAGTGAATGAACTGAATAACATATCAAAATAATTTGTCATTAGCATGAACATATTGCAAAAGTATATTTATTAACTAAGTGGTAAACTTGTCAAGAGCTATAGATTTTTTATCATATATTGTAGAATTTGGATTGTTGATATAATGTACCTTAGTGTTGTAAAATACATCATCACAGTAAATTTGCTTAGAATGTGTGCATTTTGTAATAAAAAAAATTGTTGATAAATGATAATGCTTTTTTGCTTAATTGTGATAACTTTAGGAAATTTGCTATTGAGTTCATAAACAGTTATTTTGATGGATGGTTAAAGTAACTGCTTATGGACTGCTAGTTCTTAACAGTTAACAGAGCAGTTCATAAACAGTTATGCTGAATACATGGGAGCAGTTTTGCCAAAATAACTGCTTATGAACTGCTAACGAACTATCAGAAACTGCCTATCAACTGGTAAGGCTTAGTAAACTGCCTATTTTATTCAAAGGTTCAAAGAGTAATTTCAATGTGCTCAGCAGTACAGAGAAGGTTTAAAAACTGCTTAAGAACTGCTAAGATTGTTAAACTGGTAAGGTTAATGAACTGCTAAATAACTGACTTTGACTTTGCCATGGGATGGCTATTTTCTACTTGGGATATGAACCTGTGACACAAAGGTCAGAGACCTGTTTTATAAAAGAACTTGAGATTAAAAAAGTAAATTTTGTTTTCTCAGGATTCATCAAAACCACATCTTGATACTTAATTACCACAAGTTTTTTATATAACAGTGTCCTGAAGCTCCTTAACCACTACTTAAATTATGTTGATGTACTTAACGAATAAGGAATCATTCTTTGAGTATTATGAGGTGATAATTTCGTTCGGGGCGTGATCAAATCCAATAAAGCCCGAAGGGCTTTATGATAGATTTGATCACGCCCCGACTGATATTATCACCTCATAATATTCAAAGAATGATTCCTTATTACTTATATTTATATAATTTTAAGCCATCGTACGATTAAATATTTAATTATAAATAAGCAAACCCCGCTGTCGCCTCAATTTGGCGTCATTTGAAGTTATGGGTTATATAGTACAAAATCAATACATGTACGTAGTGTTATCACAGACAAGACACTGGAAAATGTCAATATTATTAGATATTTGCTAAAACTGCATTTTTATAAGAAATGACAAGTTTATACAGTATTATATCTGTCATATCACACACAACAATGTAATCTCCCAGTATATCAGTTCATTCAAAACAATTTAAGCACTGTAAGAAATGATTTACTGAAAAATCTGTGATTTTTGAGGGGTCAAATTTTCATGGTTAGATGAAAAACTATAGGTTAATTACTTATTAAACTTTTTTTCATAGATCTATAAAGGATTGTTAAGTTATTATATATGGGACAATTCACATTTCATGTAGAAAATCATAGGTCTCTTCATACATTAAAAAATTAATAAAATTTACCCCAAATAAAGATTTGGAATTTCACAGTACTTTAGTTATGAAGATATACATTGTATGGAGGCAGAATTATGTGAAATTTGATTTGGCATGAATTATTCATTATTAATTTTAATTTACATTATCACCAACTTACCAAAGCGCAACAGCAAAGTTGTTGGACATGACGAAGTTTCTCAATTCAAAATTTCGCGCACATGCAACTGAAATTATCGCCCTTTGTTTTTGAACTCGACATGGTTTCTTGTCGTAAAAAAATTAATCGGGGATAATAAGTATTAAAATTAATTTCATTTAATTATAAAAAGAAATATAAACACAATAATTGACAACCTTTATTTTTTTTAATCAAAGACAAACCAATGTTTATCTGTTCTGTTCGGAGTAAATGTGACGTCACGCAATGGCTTCTCGGTAAAACAAAAGTGTGTGGGAAATCGAAGAAAGTGGGTATTGACAGCATTCGAGCGGGGTTAAAAGGCATATTTCAGTATAGAAACGATGTTGGACATGAATGTTGACGATTGATACTAAAAAAGCGGTGTGTCAAGGCGAAATAGCGGATTTTCCCAAAAACGCGTTGCATTCCTGTTCGCTATGCTTACGCATAGCTCATGGGTCAGTCAATAAAGTAAGTTTTTTGGCTTTATTGATAAAAATTCAAACTCCTGTGGTCTGGACTAGAAAAATAACATACATCAGTGACAGTGTGCACGTACTTACATGAACATCTATAGACTAAATGTTAACAAGTTAACATGCTGACATTTTAACCACTATACACAACAAACTTTAAAAGGAATAAAAAAGCCTCACCTTCTTCAGTAACATCCACATAGATAGATCACACACTTTAATGTCCATCTTTTCCACTTTATTACTCGTAGCTTATCAACGGCTGATCAATGGAAACATAAACATCCGTCGACATGGTCGACAGAAGTGTGGCTGTCAGAATTTTCTCGTAAACGATTCACACGAGAATATATCCCTCCTTATACAAATATGTAGTATTGTTCCCTGTGCATGTTCATATGTTTCACAGTAACTTGAAAATGCACGTGTACACCGAAAAATGCACAACTTATCTTCTGCATTACGCTCTCTCTTTTCTACAATGCCGTTTGTTACTGTTTACATTCGCGGGTCTGCGACAAACATTACAAACATTTGTTCTGCGTGGCCGATTAGAACATGTTAAATAAGTAGTTGAATTCATAAATGATATAGCCTAGATGAAAAAAAAAATGAAATTGAATCACAACAATTTATCTAAGACGCAACACAATGTAATGCAGTAAATGCCTGGGCCTTAAAGCTGAAGCGCCGCGATTTAAACGGCTGGTTTAGATACCAAAGTAAATGAACTAACGCAGAGTCTAGAATCGGTATATACGCTATGTGTATGGTCATGCCTCAATGCATTTGCTTTCCAAAATAGAGCTGCGTGGTCACGCGAATACGTATCGAGCACTCGAGTATATCGATCCAGTACGATACACACCCGAGTACCGGACTAATATTTTCGAAGAATTGGGTGACCAGGCAAAGACATGGCATCATCAGCTAGTGCACAAGTAAGCAAATCACTTCAATGCACGTAACACTTTTGATAAATCCATGTTCCTACAGTTATAATAATACGCAGGTGCCACGTTCTGACACGTGCAGCCATGAAATCAAAACATCTTAGTCCATGAGATGTTTGCAGATTTCAAGCGTTTGTAGAATTCAGATCAGGGAGCAGTAATTATTTCTTCAAAATGAAAGTGGGAGATGAACAAAACAAACGGGCGGATCATATCTTCCCCATAAGGAATCGTTTTAGAGACTTTGAACTCTTTGGGGAAAATTTTACTAAAATACATAAAGTTAACAATTTCCATATGACTGAAATCCCACCTCTTTATCGCATCAAATGGTAGCATGAGGGAGGAGGTTCCAGACAGCCACCCCCTCCCCCCCAAAAAAAAAAAATTTTTAAATATGCTGTGGTGCATGTGAATTGAAATTAATTTGAAAATATTCTTACAAAAACAAGAATTTACCTAGCTGAAAAAATGGGCATAAACGGTCATATTTTTGACTGCAATAAAATGGTGTATTGTCTCTACAATAATGACTGGGGGAGGCAAAGAGAGGACAAGAAGTATGATGAGAAATTATTTTTTATACAATGAGTTTACTGATGCTGAAATCTTTATAGTTTTTGACAATAACAGGCCTATTATCTCTTCAAATAATCATAAAAACTTTACATGTAGTTATGTTTATGAGCAATATTTGATAAATGATTGATCCCAAATTTCTAATTAGATTATAATATCTATCAATTCAAAACTCGAAGCACAAATATAAATACATATATTTCATGGAGACAAACACAATTACAATAATTGGCAAAGGCCCAATATATGCATAAACAGAAATATTGTTTTATTACACACCAGTATGAAAGATATATAAATATCACTCAAAATAAAAAAAATCCTGAAACATTCAATATACAAATCTTTTTTGTAGAGATGCTGTCCTTGTGATAACAGGGGGAAGTGTAAAAGTTGTGTGTGCAAGCGGAGACCGTGCAGTAATTGTAAGAACACAAACTGCCAGTACAAGTCAACCCAAACTAGGCCAGTGAGCACAGTAAGTACATGTATATATGTAAATTCTAGGAGTGTTTGGCCACCAATTGCTGATGTTCACCCTCCCACCACGATGAGGTCCTCCTAGATAGAGAGGGAATAATATTTTGTTGTATTTTGTAGCATCGACATCATCCATATGCGTCAAACAGCTGTCGTAATGTGATCCAGAATGAAGGAGTTAGACGCAATCAACAGCTTTCTTTGGCGGCTGGCCCTGAAAACATCAAAGACCAAGAGCTTAGTGTTTCGTTGATGGTATGAAATGTATTTCACTGATTTTTTTTCACAAAATGATACACAGAAAACAAATTTTGGATATTTTTTTTTTACATCACAGTTTTTAATTTTTTTTTTATAGAATGCTGTTGACAGTATGCCTGTTGACGAACTGCGGCAAAGAATAAAAATCATGACAGCTGCCGAACCAGATTTTGTAGGACCTTTTCTAATGAGGCAGATGGAGGATAGTGGAAGGAATGAAAACTCTAATTCAAATGTGCAATGGTGTTCATGTGGGGTATGTCGAAGTTTTGATGATCCCCGCATGAACATCTGTTGTAGGCAATTTCCATGCATCACCTCAAAACCCGAAATCAGAAATTTGTGCTTGATGCATGATGTATTGGATTTTGCCAACATTTTGAATTGGAGTTTTCGGACCAACCAAGATCCTAGTTATCAACTGTCCACATTCAGAAACCAGGCCTACAGAAACTTTGTCCTGTGGCAACATGGGCGGCTGGGAGCTGGAAGGCGAATACCAGTTCCTGCCTGTGTTTGTGTTGCCGTGTGAAGACGTTTTCCTGAGGCAAGCGGACAATACAGGGTTTATCATTCTGCTAATCCTGATGACTCTGAATAAATATTGAATGAATTCATTTATTCTCACCTGTCTTTTTTCTGCTCCGCATCTTGGCTAAAAGGATTCGTGATCCCGGATTGGTTTCCCCAGAAAGATTCTTGGCAACTGAATCCAAAGATATGGATTTTCTACTCTTTCTGAACTTGGTTTTAGAAACACCATATGTTGCTCTCATGCAAGCAGCCATCAGTTCTGAAAAAAATATACCAGTACCTGGTGATAAGTATTTCAAAAATTGAATGTAAATTTGTACAGTATACAGTGTACTTGGATATATAAAGTAAATGAATGTACAGGACTCTGCATATGATGTACCTCAAGATACAATGTATAAGTATACTCATATAAACATTGTAGTTATGAAAATCACATGACCCATGTCCTATGATTTACAATAGATGAATGTTCTAATGTGGATGTGAAGAATTTCTAATGACATGCAATCAAAAATTTAAAAGCTATGAGAAAATCTGACCAATTATGGTGTGTCTAAAATTAATAAATGGTATTTTGATTGACAGCTCTACATTAGTATTTTCATTATAGTGATTTAACATTTAAACAAATACAGATTCTCATTAAATCATTTTTTCCCGGCTTCACAAATTTTTTACGTTTCTAACATGGAATATATTTAAAATCTTTTGGTGCTTTCTCCTCATATGCAACCCACTGTTTGGTCCTCCTGGATACCTGGCCTTTAGCATACACTTCTCCATCCTGTCCAACCAATGGCATCCTTCCAAGGTGGTTGTTGTGGTCCATGACAGCCAGCATGTTCCTAATATGATAGGCGTCATAACCATAGGATTTCTGTTTTGGACAGTAATGAAGGAGTGTATGGCTAAAAAAGTTTTCCACAGCCCAGGTTTGTCGACAGTTGGTGTAAAATTTCATGCTTCCACACCAATCTCTGTTTGTTACCAACATCCTAGAAAAAGGATTAATACATTTCAGTCAGATCATATGAACACAATGAATTAAATGCATAAAAAGAGAGTATTCATCTTCATAGTTTTCTCTAGAAATACATGTATTGATACAGTTTTATATAATCATATGTAACTTATGATATTTTAGAAAAAAAACATGTACTATTACACAACTTACTGAATCATGTTATAATGGGTTCATTTATGGTAATTTTAGCATACATTGTAGCAAAATAAATATTATATATGTAAACATATATCAAGTACATATGAATGCTAAGTCCAGGTTATTATATCTTCTATTTTTGTATATTGATACATAGTTTATACCGTGTCTCATTCCACATTTCATTTCCATCTTCATACTCCTCCTCATGCTCCTCTTCCAATGATTCTTCATCACCAAATATCTCTCTTATCAATTCATTGACTTCATCATCCTCCTAGGGGGAATAGACATATAACATAACAGCATCTCCTAATAGCCTGTTGCACAGAAACTAATTTTCAAAGATCTTATATTGGTTAACTATATTATCAAAATTTGATAAATTTCATTGAGCCAACTAAAAACCTAATTAGGCATTCTGAGATTTGTACATGTATTACGATTTATTTTTGTTTGAATAAAGAGGGTACATTCCCTATGAGAGAGGAACAGACACATTCATAGTACAAAAGCATCATCACGCATGAAGTATATCACATGTAAATTTGCCTTTTTGTACTATTAAATTTGTAAATTCAAAAAGATTTCAATACTATAAAAGTAAGATGGAAATATCATGACAGACGAGACAAGGACTAGAACCTGGGACCCTGAATCTACTGGTCATGTGATCTACCAATTGAGCTTTCTGGTGTGTGCAACGGTAGTAGTCTAACCAGAGATATAAATAACATTCATGTTATTTATGTTTCTGGTCTAACCATTACACTCTGCAAAAACGCATCATAATTAAAAAATATATAAATATTCAATTCTGTTATTCACATGCTGTATAAATACATTGTTAAATGGCTTTTGGCACTAACCATCTTCATTTAAATTTAATATTATATACCTCTGAGCTATAATTACATGTATCTTCATCTATCTCCATATTCTCCACAAGTTGGTCTTCCATGTTCAAAAGATAAGAAACCTGCAAAAAATTTCTAAATCGGGTATATGATGTCCAGATAAAAGTCATTATAAATATACTGGCATAACGTTAGGCTAATAACAACAATTTCTCACCAGTGCATTGTAACACAACTATAACTCATAAAATAACGTGCTGGAGTGAACCTATACAACCTAAATACAAACAAAAACTAACTGTACATGTAACCATGTGGTATAAGGTCAGTTTGATCCCCTTCTCCTACATGCGACTATACATGTATAGGTGAAGGACTGATCTAAGGCCAGTATATAGTTTTAAAAAGTATGCTTCGAGATCGTAAAAATAATATAGAATTATAGTAAACATAGCTTAGTCAAAGCTCACGTTGTAAGTAACAGCATTCATTTAAAATGAAATGCATAGTCAAGACGGCAATGAATGCACTGCGCAAAACATGACAGATATCATATCACTTCTAAGCAACATTACAAATTACATGTGAATCGCGTAAATTGAGGTGGGATAACATATATCTTATATATTATTTCAAAAGCAAATAATAAGAAAAGATGTTATTTTATTGATTGTGCATTGGATTTCACGCTAATAATACATAAAACAATTATATGTAACTTATCTTTATGCGTTTGGGACTTCAAAGAAATTTCCCTGTTTATAAATTACTTCTCCCCTAATCGAACTTTCGGTTTCAAAATACCGGTCTTGCGCAATGTTCACTTTATAGCAGTTCGAGCACGGATAATGGCTGCATGACGAGTTAGTTTTTATAAACTAATAAACATGTGGAAATTGTTTAGGAATAGTGTCGGAAACACTTCTTACTTACTTTGTATCGTATTTGGGTGCTGCAACTATACTCGCTATCTTCTGTATCGCCAGGAATCCACTCAATGTACTTTCTTCTATAATTCGTCTACCTGTGAACGTACGCGACCGCGTTCGAAAGAAAGAGAAATGGCCAGTGTATCTCTTTATATACACTATGTCTGCACAAAATTCATGTTATTTTGTGGATAAGAGTGGTACTTGTTTTTTTTTTTTGTTTTTTTTTTGCTATTCAGTTCGGAATTCCCGTTTCTTTACTTTTGACACGTACTCCCCGAAATGTTTACATCTCGACCACACTCGCCTAAAATCAGTCACGCATAGCGAACCTTTAGAGTAACCCCCGATTTTAGGACTCTAAGCGATATTGAATGTTCTAACTGGCTATTTAAATCGCGGCGCTTCAGCTTTAAAACGGCATTTGTTCGCTTGTGTGTCTGGGTAGACAAATTAACTCGTTCATGTAACGTTACGATTCACACATATTTGTTTTATGAAATTTGAAAAAAATAGGGCACAGAACTTTTTAAATTTGATACCAAATGACATTATTTAATATATTAACAATAACTGAATTAATTTTTTTTCATAAAATGATAACGATTTTTGCTATCAGAAAAATACGTGTATGAGCTGCTGACCCCTAATTATAGGGGCCAGCCCTTTTTTCTTAATTTTAAATGAAAGCTCTCGTTATTCTAAACAACTTTTGTTCTATATGTATTAACAAATTATTTTTAGTTTAAAGGTTATTATACAAAAAGCAACACAATTTCAGACCCCCCAAAACCTTAAACTTTACCGGCAAATAGCTTAAAAACTAAAACACATTTTGCAAAAATTTTCATGCCAGCAAAACTATAAAATGTTACCAACAATTCTGCTAAATTTCATGCAACTATCTTTTGTAGTTCCCGATATCAACTCTGGACAAAAGACCCCCCAATTTTCAAATAAAGGACAATAACTCATAACCGGAAGTGAATTTTAAAAATTTGAAAAAAACTTCTCGAGATATTAACATTGTCTACATACCCTGAAAGTTTCATAACAATCAGACAACAAATGTACGAGAAATGGCCTGCACAAAACTTGCGGATAAAAAAAAAAATTAATAATAACTAGAGCAAAGCTCGTTGCAAAGCAACGAGTGGGTCTTCCTTTAATGTCGGAAGTAAAGCTGGAAGTTCCTGTAAGAAGCAGAGCTCTTAAAGCAATAACAAGAGTAACTAGAGCAAAGCTCGTTGCAAAGCAACGAGTGGGTTTTCCGCTAATGTCGAAGGCAACGCTAGAAGTACGTCTAAGAAGCAGAGTTCTTAATCTAGTAACAATGAAACCTAAGTACAAAAAGATAAAAAAAAAAATCGAATGATTCTTGGTACAACTTTACATAATCCGAATGTTTTTAAGTACGACTTAACCAAAAACCCTTAACCATTTCAAGAACGACTTAACAAAAAAAAACCAATGTGTTTAAGTACGACTTAACACATTTGACTTCATTTTAGGTACAAGTTTACTTTACCTTGAACTAACATCTTTTTTCTTAACCCAGAATGCAAATTAAAATTTACGTAAAAAATCAATTTTGTTTAAAACATAATTCTGAGCAAATTTTCCTCTTCACTGCTTTTCAAAGGGTTGACCTTTCGTACTGTGTGCTCGTTGCGTCATTAATTGTCAGAAACTTATCGATGTAAAGTTTACCTTACTGCACCTCTGTGAATATTTTCTATGTAAAATTACTATGAACCAGACAACATTGAAATGGTGAACATTTCAAAGGGCCCCGCTTATGTTATTTCAGAGAATTCTGCTTTGACCTTGACCTATAACTTGAAATTTTTCCAGCTGGCATAGAACTTTTAATTCAATTTCATTCCCCCTAACATACATGCATTTTTGTTCAATCTGACCAAGATTAAGCATAATTGGAAAATAATCTACTGTCTAAAACTAATTTTAAAAAGATCTGCTATGACCCTCACATTGACATACTTGGTTCAAGGTCACTGCACGCCATTAACCAATAAACTCTGTAAAGGTAAAATATTAGCAAAATAGGGGCTAAAAGGAGAGTATATCTATGCTCTTAAAATATGGATTTTTGTGTGATCTGATATGACCTTGACTCTTCAGCTACAAATATCATTCGAGGTCACTGCATATATTTTGATCAAAGGCATCATGTGGGTGAAGTATGAGGCTGAATGGAGCAAAGGGAGAGAAGATATACTCCGGACAAGGATTTTTAAAAATATAATTCTGCTATGACCTTCACAGTTTCTTTTCACTGAAAATAGGTTCAAGGTCACTGCACACCCTTTCACCCTTTACTCAAAAGCTCTGCTTATGTGAAGTCTGAGCCAAATAGGGGTTAGTAGAAATTATACATGCTCTCAAAAAAGGATTTTTGCATGATCTGATATGATCTTCACCCGTTACCTAGAAATTTCCTGCAAGGTCACTGCACGTCGTTTAACCATAGAGACACTCTGTGTGAGTATTAGCCAGATTGGACCAAAGGGAAAAAAGATATGCCCCAGACAAGGATTTTATATATATAATTCTGCTATGACCTTAACCTTATACCTAAAAACATGGTTCAAGGTCACTGCACATCCAACCAAATGAACCCTGTGGATGAGGTATGAGCCAGATTGGGCCAAGGGGAGAGAAGCTATTTTCCTGTCAAGCCATCTCGGATGGACAGACGGACAAATTGATCACTAGAAGGCGCCCGCATAAACATGCCTTTTTATCTAATTTAAAATAGTATCCATGCTATCTGCCCATGGTGAATAGTCATCAAAACTATTCATCAGCAGAATTTGATTTCCCTCCTTTTTAAGGTGGTATGGGACATCTGTCGATATTAATGTGGATTAAAGTACTACACAATTGAAAAATTTTCACAGGTTTAGAATTTTCAAATTTTACAATATTTAACCAAAAAATAGCTTTTAAAAATATTTGATAAGGTAAAAATTGTAAAAACCCCAGCGGGATTCGAACTCATGACTTACAGGTTCCTAGTAAACCCTCTAACCCACTGTGCTAAGGAGTTAGGTGACCATTTTTGAAAAGAAACTACATGTATGTACTTATATAATTACACTTTATTTTATTGTTTATTTCGATAAACAATACGTCACAACATGGAAGTGCCCCATATCACCTTAAACTCGGAACACCTCTGACCTAATAAGATCGCCGCATTAAATACAAAGTTTGATTTAACTCTAATTTGTTTATCATCAAGAAATTCTGCATCGCTGACAAATAAAGTTTTCTTCTGTATAATGAAATACCAATTAACTGACTATTCGGACAATAGAAAGTTTATTGTCCCACTCCACAGCAACTATTTCCCTTGGCTTTGCCTCATTAAATAGTTGCTGTCTTGGGGGACAATAAACTTGCTATTGTCCTCATACCCAGTAAATACTAAATAGGCATATAATATCCCATTCACCTACATTTCATGTTTGTAACCTTGAATTTCACTGTAAAGTCAACATATCTGTCATAGCCGCAAGTTTCACAATTTATTTCTGCTTCTCATGTACTTAAAATTAGGGGCCTTAATATTGCTTACCAATTCCAACAAGAGACATCCCTCTAACTATTGATAATCATTAAAATTCATTTCATGAATCTACACAACAATGATAAACCTTCAAGTACAGTCACTCTCAATTTTACAAAAATATTGAAGGTACTTTATCCGAAACTGTTCCTTGTACCTTTAACTTAGTACACTAACATTTTATGAAAAGACGGTTTGTCTTAGAATAAGAAAGCTAATGCAATTCTGAGAAAAAGAATACCACATATTGCAAATTCCATTGAGGTTTAATAAAAATATGGCCATTTAAGTGAACCCACCATTTCCAATTTCCTTTAGTAAACACAGATTTACGGGGTTCTCCATAGTAAAACATCTTTACCTGCCCTTTTAGAGGTCAACTTTTGTTCAACCACCTTTAAAAAGAAACCTTATTCAATACAACATACGCCTACATGATATAATCATGATAAAAGCTTCACGTCACTTAGAAATACCCTTACATGTATACCCCCCCCCCCCAATCTTTTGATTTTCATAAAAAGTCATGGTTTTAAATGTTTTACCTAATTTTATGAAACGTGTGGCAATTTCCTTGAGTCATTTCTCACACATATTTGAAAACAATCATCAATGATTCTAAAATTTGATCTTTATTTGTTTATTGTATGATTTGTACAATTTTAATTAACAAATACACAGCTGTCCTGCTTGTGATTTCTTGTTTTCATGAAAAAAGTAAGCTAACAATCATATTTAGTGAATATCTAATCTATTCTGATTTCTAGTCTCCTTCTAACCATGCTAAAACAGTAAGTTACAACCTACAAGTTAGACATCTGCCTTAAATAGAATTAAATTCAAACACACCCAGGTAGCTGGAGACAGAGTTGATTTCCATGAAAAATGTTCAAATTTGACATGTTTTTCTACTTTTTTATGCATATATACCTTAGAAAGGTAGAAATAGGTTGTTTCTTGTTCATTTCAAAAGTAATTATCATAGCAGATGTTATTTCAAAGTCAAATGTACATTTACATATCCTACATGTAATCTTAATGCAGACAATTAAATAGAGGGGGGGGGGGGGGGATTTTTCAATTATGTATACACATCTTAATACCTTTATAAAAAAAAAAATAAAGGAAACATAATTGCATACTTTTATTGAAAAACAAATTTTCACAGCAATTATTAATTTCTTTTAACAGCCTTAATTCTGTTTTCATAATTTCTTATCAAACACAAACCACAACATGGCATGATGCTTTCTTCAAGTTCCATTATTGTTCATGCATTATCGGATTTAATTTGAATTACCGGTAAATTGTCTGTAGAACACAAGGAATATGCATGTGGATAGAGGTGACAGGTTAATCTCAGGAGCTGACCCACAAGAATCAACAGGTACCGGTAAAAGCCATGTCAGAACAAGAGTCTGTTTTGAGCTGAAATAAAAAAAATAATTAGCTGTGTGTACATACATGTACCAGTAATAGCTGTGTTTACATTAACATATGCATAGTATTTCTGGAAAAAATACACTGACCATGCAGTGTAATAAGTATGACATATCCCAATACATGACATAACATTTAGGCAGTACAAGATCAAAAATTTGCATATCAAGTCATAATATAATATTTAAAAAATTTCATAGGTATAAACACTTATCAAATTGAGAGAGAGTTTGAGAGAGATAGAGTTTATTACCGAACTTATAGTGCAACAGTCAATATTTCAATTCGTAAATTACAAACGAATATTACCCACCGAACAGCGTCAATGTACATGTACTGGTATTAGCTTCTGGTATACCATTTTTCATCAATTCTACTGTGTTGTTTTTTTGCAAATTAATTTAGCGAGGGTTTTTGTTTATTTTGTTATAAATTACATGTTTTAAAAACAATACTATGTGTAATAAGCATAAAACATGTATGAGTAAACTTAATGAAGAATTTTTAATAGATTATTTTTCACAGAATGTGGTACATTACATGTATGTCAATCTTTATAAAACTAGCCTATATTTCGTGCGCCATAAATTGCAAGATTTTTGTAAATATCATTTACTTGCATGATAGGTATATATGGTCTAACCAAAATTTTCTTCATAAAGCTACAGCTGTATGTACCACATATATGTTTTGTCACAAGTATACATTTTTTAAAAAAAATACCCAAATTCCAATAGTTGAAATAAACTCAACTCATTCTCTGATAAGTTCATTGTGTTTTGTGCGTGCATATCTTATTTGTCTGCTGCAACAGCAGCCAATAAGCGGTAAGCTGAATCCACAAAAAGAAAGTTTGTGTTTTAGGAGCGGGTAAATTGTTTATGCGACACTGTCAAGAAAACCACACCAATATAATAACTAGAAACATAAATATTCACTTAAATGTATTGTGTTGTAAAGTAAAGGTTTTTAACACTTATTGTATCTTGCAAAACATGTGATGACCCTTAATCATCTGTCATATATCTGATATACATGTATATGTAAAAGATGGGAGAAATAACGACGGAACAAACTGGGATTTGAACCTGGCCCTCTGAATCTCTAGTCAAGTGCTCTACCAACTGAGCTACATGTATCTGGCACCGGTATTAAAACCAGTCTGACCGTCACATTCCTCCCCCTTAAATGATCTTCACCCTTGAAGATCACCCCTGGCAGGAGTTAACCTGTTAGTTCCAGGGGTTGGTCACAACACCAATATTGTAACAGGATGGGAGAAATAATGAAGGACCAAACCGGGATTTGAACCTGGGCCCCCTGAATCTCTAGTCAGGTGCTCTACCAACTGAGCTATCTGGCACTGGTATTCAAACCGGTCTGATCGTCACATATATAAAGAATTATTTTAAACAATGTTGTTCAATAAAAATTAACACTCGCAACCTTCAGTTTTTGTCTGTAATTAATCAATATTGGCGTGCGATCGGTTCTCGCAGAGTACCATTTCTCACCTGTGCAATGTTACGTCATTTATCAGCACATAAAATTATATACGAAAATATGATGTAACAGTGCACCAGCGAGAAATGGTCCTCGGCGAGAACAGCTCGCACGCCAGTACTGCCAGTAGTCAGATTAAAAAAAAGAGAATAAAAAATTACATTTAAAACATTAACAAGGACAATTTAAGTACACATCGTAACTGCTAAACAAGAAAAATAATGTGAACTGGTAGAATGGTACGCATAGTTCTAACTTGTAACGTACATGTACAAGTACATGTACCGGGTACCCGTTGGTCTGCTAAACCTCTCTAATGATACAATGATCGGCATCATAAAGATATTAAAGTCATGTTTTAACTCATAAGTCTGAAGTATACAATTTTATTTACTTGAAGTTATGTCTACAGGGTATTCATGACTACATTTGGAGTCTTCTGTACAAGAATATATGATATGTTTCTAATTAGACCCTGCTTTGAATTTTGAATTGAAAATTCACAATCTGTTATTTTTTTTAATAGATAAATTCAGTTACCCTTTCCAGTCCCCCATGAACCTCGAGCGAGTCTAAACATCCATGAAACATGTAAAAATTACACGTAAGTAAACAAACACCCACACCATAACAAAAACATCTAACAGTGTGCAGGTACTTACATGTACATCTATACTATATACTAAATTTTAACCAGTTAACACGAACCTTTAAAAGGAGTAAAAGCCTCACCTTCTTCAGTAACATCCACATAAATCACACACTTTAATGTCCATCTTTTCTCCTTTATCACTCGTAGCTTATCAACGGCCTTAACGTCTGATCGTCGACAGAAGTGTGGCTGTCAGAATTTCCTCGTAAACGATTCACACGAGAAAAATATCCTCCTCAAACAAATCTGTAGTATTGTTCCCTGTGCATGTTCATATGTTTCACAGTAAATTGAAAATGCATGTGTACACCGAAAGAATACACAACTTCTCTTCTGCATTACGGCTCTCTCTTTTCTACAATGCCGTTCGTTACTGTTTACATTCGGCGCGCGCGCGGGGGTTACAAACAGGGGCGCCCCGACAAATAGTTGCACATAGAACGTTTAAATAATGTGTGTTCATTGAATTCATAAATGATATAGATGAAAAAAAATGAAATTGAAGCACAACAATTTATCTAAGACGCAACACAACGTAATGCAGTAAATGCATGGGCCTTAAACTGGCATTTGTTCGCTTGTGTGTCTATGTAGACATATATAACTCGTTCATGTACGATTCTCACATATTTGTTTTATGAAATTTGAAAAAAAAATATAGCACAGAACTTGTTCAATTTGATACCAAATGAAATTATTTAATATATTAACAATAACTGAATTAATTTTTTTTCATAAAATGATAACGATTTTTGCGATCAGAAAAATACGTGCATGAGCTGCTGACCCCTAATTATAGGGGCCAGCCCTTTTTTCTTAATTTTAAATGAAAGCTCTCGTTATTCTAAACAACTTTTGTTCTATATGTATTAACAAAATATTTCTAGTTTAAAGGTTATTATACAAAAAGCAACAAAATTTCAGCCCCGAAAAAATCTTAAACTTTGGCGACAAATAGCTCAAAAACTAACAAAGAAATTACCAAAATTTTCATGCCAGCAAAACTATAAAATGTTACCGACAATTTCGCCAAATGTCATGCATCTATCGTCTGTAGTTCCCGAGATCAACTCTGGACAAAAGACCCCCCAATTTTCAATTAAAGGGCAATAACTTATAACCGGAAGTGAATTTTAAAATTTTGAAAAAAACGTCTAGAGATCTTAATATCATCTACGTACCCTGAAAGTTTCATAGCAATCAGACAAAAAATGTTCGAGAAATCTCGTGCACAAAATTTGCGGGAAAAAAAAGTAATAATTAGAGCAAAGCTCGTTGCAAAGCAACGAGTGGGTTTTCCGCTAATGTCGAAAGTAATGCTAGAAATACCTCTAAGAAGCATTGTTCTTAATTCAATGACAAAAGTAGCTTAAGTACAAAAAAGATTTTAAAAATCAATGATTCTTGGTACGACTTAACAAAATCCGAATGGTTTTAAGTACAAATTAACAAAAAAACATAAACATTTCAAGACCGAGTTAACAAAAAAATCCGAATGTGTTTAAGTACGACTTAACAAATTTGACTTCATTTTAGGTAAAAGTTAACTTTACCTGGAACTAACATCTAATTTCTTAACCCAGAATGCAAAATTAAAATTTCCGTAAAAAATCAATTTTGTTTAAAACATAAATCTGAGCAACATTTCCTCTACACTGCTTTTCAAAGGGTTGACCTTTCGTACTATTTCGTTACTATGTGCTTGTTGCATCATCAATTGTCAGAAACTTATCGATGTATAGTTTACTTAATTTTATTATTCCTCTGTGAATATTTTTATTTGAAATTACTATGAACCAGACAACATTGAAATGGTGAACATTTCAAAGGGCCCCGCTGATGTTATTTAAGAGAATTTTGCTTTGACCTTGACCTATAACTTGAAATTTTTCCAGCTGGCATAGAACTTCTAATTCAATTTCATTGCCCCTAACATACAGGCATTTTTGTTCAATCTGACCAAGATTAAGCATATCCAGGAAATAATCTTCTGTCTAAAACTAATTTTATTAAGATCTGCTATGACCTTCACATTGACATGGTTCAAGGTCACTCCATGCCATTAACCAATAAGCTCTGTTTAGGCAAAATATTAGCCAATTAGAGGCTAAAAGGAGAGTATATATATGCTCTTAAAATATGGATTTTTGAGTGATCTGATATGACCTTGACACTTGATCTACAAATATCATTCGAGGTCATTGCATATCCTTTGATCAAAGGCATCATGTGGGTGAAGTATGAGCCTGTTTGGAGCAAAGGGAGATAAGATGTACTCCAGACAAGGATTTTTTAAATATAATTCTGCTATGACCTTCACAGTTTACCTTAAAAATAGGTTCAAGGTCATTACACACCCTTTACTCAAAAGCTCTGCTTATGTGAAGTCTGAGCCAAATAGGGGTTAGTAGAGAGTATATATGCTCTGAAAAAAGGATTTTTGCATGATCCGATATGATATTTCACCCTTTACCTAGAAATTTCATGCAAGGTCACTGCTCATCAATTAACGATAGAGACAGTCTGTGAGTATTAGCCAGATTGGACCAAAGGGAGAGAAGATATGCCCCAGACAAGGATTTTATATATGTAATTCTGCTATGACCTTAACCTTATACCTAACAACATGGTTCAAGGTCACTGCACATCCTTAACCCAAAGGAACCCTGTAGATGAGGTATGAGCCAGATTGGGCCAAAGGGTGAGAAGCTATGCTCCGGTCAAGCGATCTCGGATGGACAGACGGACAAACTGATCACTAGAAGGCGCCCACACAAACTAATGCTTTTCTATCTAATTTGAAATAGTATCCATGCTATCTGCCCATGGTGAATAGTCATCAAAACCATTCATCAGCAGAATTTGATTTCCCTCCTTTTTAAACTCGGAACAGCTCTGACCTAATCAGATCACCGCATTAAATACAAAGTTTGATTTAACTCTAATTTGTTTATCATCAAGAAATTCTGCATCGGTGACAAATAAAGTTTTATTCGGAATAATAATATACCAATAAACTGACTATTTGGACAATAGCAAGTTTATTGTCCTACCCCACAGCAACTATTTCCCTTGGCTTTGCCTCATGAAATAGTTGCTGTCTTGGGGGACAATAAACTTCCTATTGTCCTCATACCCAGTAGATACTAAATAGGCATATAATATCCCATCCACCTCCATTTCATGTTATATGACCTCCCGTTTGTAACCTTCAATTTCACTTTGTAAAGTCAACACAACAGTCAAAGCCGCAAGTTTCACAATTTATTACTGCTTCTCATGTACTTAAAATTAGGGGCCTTAATATTGCTTAGGCCTAAAAAAAGAAGTGTGTGTCTGGTAACCCGACCTTACCTACAAAAATAGCCCGATCCTACCATTTTTAGATGCCTGATTTTATCTGACTGTGAATTTTATCTTATTTCCAATAAAAAATACGTTTTTAAATATGAAACAAACAAACATTCTTAGGATTCAGGCAAAAGAAATAGATAAAATAAAAAAAATCTCCACCTACCTAACCTAATTTTTTCATCAGTGTTACCCTAAACACACTATTTTTTTTTAGGCCTTACCAATTCCAACAAGAGACATCCCATTAACTATTGATAAACATCAAAATTCATTTCATGAATCTACGCAACACTGGTAAATCTTCAAGTACAGTCACTATCAATTTTACAAAAATATTGACGGTTCTTTATCCGAAACTGTTCCT